>NC_069504.1:708956717-709136717 GCF_027579735.1 Bombina bombina
ACGCCGACGAGGAGTTCTTGAATATTTGATACACTGGAAAGGGTTCGATCATTCTGAGGACTCTTGGGAACCTGCTACCTCTGTATTCGCTCCCAGGTATGTTTCGATCTATCATCGCCGGAATCCCGATAGGCCTGGTCCGTGAACCCTCACTGTGGGTTCCTTTGGGGGTCCTCTTTTTTCCCTGCCGTGTGTCCCTTTAAGAAATGCCTCAACCTATAAAATCTCACACCTTCCGTTTCTCCTTGCTGGATTATTGATTGACTCACACTCGAGGGTGTGTGTTCTCAGAGCCAATCTGGCTCTTACCTGCTTGTACCGATTCTCAGCCTACACCGCAGCTCCTCCCAGCTATCCTCCGCTCACTACACTGCTAACCTGAGATCGCTGTGTATCTCCCTCTGCCTACTGACCTACGTCATCAGCTATGGCCCCGGTAGGCAAGTCTCACTCACAGTCAGCCTTGCACAGTGTACACACGCAACAGCTCTTCAAGGATCTCCGGTCTCCCTCTCAGTGACTCCCTCGGTCAGGTTGTATGATACCATCTGTTTACCCTCTTATTCACCTGCCGAGTGATATACTGTAGCAGGATTGTTGTTTGTCTATTTATCACCATAATAGACTGTCGTAACTCCTTAATTGCCATCTTTGTTTCTTACGGTCTTCTGTGTCCGTGTGAGAGACCTACAGCAGGTTGAGATCAAGACAGAAGGGTTAACTTTGACTTCAGCTGATAGTCGTTAACCCCTCTGTCACAAACCAACGTTATCCTAAAGATCTGACTTGGTTATAACTGCACATATTGTGAATGCTAACTTTACACCCATTCAATAAGACATTTTATACTATAAATTCTATAAGATCTGAGCAAACAAAGCACTTATTATAACAGCTTGTAATAGATGTAATACCAGTTCTCCACTCCTGGGATATATATTGCTGATAGATGGCAAGAGTGAGTCTCTGCCCATCGAATTATTTTGGAAACCTCTATCATCGCTAGCGAACTCTTTGTTCCCCCTTGATGATTGATATATTCTACAGTCGTGATATTGTCCGACTGGAATCTTATGAAATTGGCCGAAGCCAACTGAGGCCACGCCTGAAATGCTTTGAATATCACTCTCAGTTCTAGAATATTTATTGGTAGTAGGGACTCCTCCTGAGTCCACACACCCTGAGCCTTCAGGGAATTCCAGACTGCACCCCAGCCCAAGAGGCTGGTGTCACTATGACCCATGCTGGCCTGCGGAAGCACATTCCCTGGGACAGATGATCCTGTGACAACCACCAAAGAAGAGAGTCTCTGATCTCTAGATCCAGATTTATCCGCGGAGATAAATCTGCATAATCCCCATTCCACTGTCTGTGCATGCACAGTTGCAGTGGTCTGAGATGTAAGCGAGCAAACGGAATTATGTCCATTGACGCTACCATTAGTCCAATTACCTCCATACACTGCGCCACTGATGGCCGAGGAATGGAATGCTCGGCAAGTGGTTAGGATCTTTGATTTTCTGACCTCCGTCAGAAAATTTTTCATGTCTACCGAGTCTATTAGAGTTCCTAGGAATGGAACTCTTGTCAGAGGAACAAGTGAACTCTTTTTTATGTTCACCTTCCACCCGTGAGTTGTTAGAAAAGCCAACACGATGTCCGTGTGAGATTTGGCTAGATGGTAAGTTGACGCCTGAATAAAAATATCGTCCAGATAGGGCGCCACTGCTATGCCCCGCGGCCTTAGAACCACCAGAAGGGACCCTAGCACCTTTGTGAAAATTCTGGGAGCTGTGGCCAACCCGAAAGGAAGGGCCACAAACTGGTAATGTTTGTCCAGGAAGGCGAACCTGAGGAAATGGTGATGATCTTTGTGGATAGGAATGTGAAGATACGCATCCTTCAAATCCACGGTAGTCATTTATTGACCCTCCTGGATCATTGGTAAAATTGTCCGAATGGTCATCTTGAAGGATGGAACTCTGAGAAATTTGTTTAGAGTTTTGAGATCTAAAATCGGTCTGAAGGTTCCCTCTTTTTTGGGAATCACAAACAGATTGGAGTAAAACCCCTGCCCTTGTTCTACTTTTGGAACTGGGCAGATTACACCCATGGTATATAGGTCTTCTACACAGCGTAAGAACGCCTCTCCTTTTTGTCTGGTTTACAGACAAACGTGAAATATGAAATCTCCCCCTTGGGAGAGAATCTTTGAATTCTAGACGATAACCCTGGGTCACGATTTCTAATGCCCAGGAATCTTGAACGTCTCTTGCCCAAGCCTGAGTGAAGAGAGAAAGTCTGCCCCAACTAGATCCGGTCCCGGATCGGGGGCTGCCCCTTCATGCTGTCTTGGGAGCAGCAGTGGGCTTCTTGGCCTGTTTACCTTTATTCCAGGTCTGGTTAGGTCTCCAGACTGACTTGGATTGTGCAAAATTCCCCTCCTGCTTCTTGGCGGAGGAGGCAGTAGAGGGGCCACCTTTAAAGTTTCGAAAGGAACGAAAATTATTTTGCTTGGCCCTCATTTTAACCATCTTGTCCTGAGGAAGGGCATGGCCCTTACCTCCAGTAATGTCGGAAATTATCTCCTTCAGTTCAGGCCCGAATAGGGTCTTACCCTTGAAAGGAATAGCTAACAGCTTAGATTTTGATGACACATCAGCAGACCAAGACTTAAGCCATAACGCTCTACGCGCTAAAATGGCAAAGCCTACATTCTTTGCCGCTAATTTAGCCATTTGAAAAGCGGCATCTGTAATAAAAGAATTAGCTAGCTTGAGAGCCTTATTTCTATCTAAAATATCATCTAATGGGGTCTCAACTAGAGCTGCAACAACTAATCGTCATAATCGATAATAATCGATTATTAAAATAGTTGTCAACGAATCTCATAATCGATTAATTGGTTTTTCAACCTTTATAAGTATATATTCATTATTTTTAGAGTGGACTAGATATTTCCCCTAACCTTATAGCTGGTTATAACATTGCATATAGATATTCAAGATATTTTTATGTTAGAATGAAGTCAAGGCTGTCTTTGAGAGGCCCCTTGCAAAGGTAGAAAACACTTAGCATTGGTGAAGAGCTAACAAAGATAAATATCCCACTTTGGTGAAATTGGCAAAACCCTACTTATACACCGCAACAGCCTTTTCTCTGCTGCAGGAAATATAGCTGCAAACAGAGAAACAGCCTTAGCCAGAAGCATGTGGACATGTTGAGATTTTTGCATTTCAATGCAAAGTTTCTGAAAGAGTGAATAACAGAATGTTATTAACAGTGATAGTCTAACTCTTTCTAGTTCTACCTCTTTTCTAACAGTTTGTGGTTTTGTTTTGTTTAATTATAAAACTGTGCTCTGCTGCTTAAAAATTGAAGAAAAAGTTGTGTTAATGTAAAGTTTTAGTCTGAAGTTTATATTTGTAACACTCATTATGTGGATTTTATTTAAAACATAGAAAACTATTATTGATTCTCTTTTTATCCGATTAGTTGATTAATCGAAAAAAAAAATCGGCCGATTAATCGATTATGAAAATAATCGTTAGTTGCAGCCCTAGTCTCAACCTTAAGAGACTCCTCTAGAGCCTCAAACCAAAAAGCTGCTGCAGTAGTTACAGGAACAATGCACGCTATAGGTTGTAGAAGAAAACCCTGATGAATAAACAATTTCTTTAACAGACCCTCTAATTTTTTATCCATAGGATCTTTGAAAGCACAACTGTCCTCAATAGGTATAGTTGTACGCTTAGCCAGGGTAGAAATAGCTCCCTCCACCTTAGGGACCGTCTGCCAGGAATCCCGAATGGTGTCAGTTATAGGAAACATTTTCTTAAAAGTAGGAGGGGGAGAGAACGGAATGCCTGGTCTATCCCATTCCTTGGTAACAATGTCCGAAATTCTTCTAGGGACTGGAAAAACAATAGTGTAAGTAGGGACCTCTAGATATTTATCCATTTTACACAATTTCTCTGGTGGAATGACAATAGGGTCACAATCATCCAGAGTCGCTAAAACCTCCCTGAGTAACAAGCAGAGGTGTTCAAGCTTAAACTTAAACGCCGTCATATCTGAGTCTGTTTGAGTGAACATCTTTTCTGAATCAGAAAGTTCTCCCTCAGACAGCAATTCCCCCACCCCTAAATCAGAACACTGTGAGGGTACATCGGAGATGGCCAATAAAGCATCAGAGGGCTCAGCATTTACTCTAATACCGGACCTACTGCGCTTACCCTGCAAACCAGGCAGTTTAGATAATACCTCTGTAAGGATAGTAGACATAACTGCAGCCATATCTTGCAGGGTGAAAGAATTAGACGCACTAGAAGTACTTGGCGTCGCTTGGGCGGGCGTTAAAGGTTGTGACACTTGGGGAGAAGTAGATGGCATAACCTGATTCTCTTCTGACTGAGAATCATCCTGAGACATACTTTTATCAGCTAAAATATGTTCTTTGCAATGTAAGGCCCTCTCAGTAAATGAGGGACACATTTGAAGTGGGGGTTCCACAATGGCTTCTAAACACATGGAACATTGGCTTTCCTCAATGTCAGACATGTTAAAACAGGCTAGTAATGACCACAAACAGACTTGAAAACACTTTATTTTGTGAAAAAAATAACAATCTGAAAAAACGGTACTGCGCCTTTAAGAGAAAAAAAGCATACCATTTTTCCAAAACTGCTTTAAAATGATAAAATTATCACAATTTTATGATAAATGCATCCCAACTTGTCAGCTAAGTTTGCCCCACAAGGAAAGGAATACTTAACCCTTAAGACCAAAAAACGTTATGCTAAAAAAACGTTAAATTCAATAAAAAACACCCCCTGCACTTCGCCACAGCCCTGCTGTGGCACCTACCTGCCCTCTGGGGTCTGCAAAATCGGAGTAACCCTTCGATGAGGCCCAAACTGTCCTGAAAGGCCCACCGGAGTTGGAGCTTGCTACTTGTCTGGGAAAAAACAACTGCGCAACTGAGGCACGAAAATAGGCCCTGCCCATCTCACTCGATGTCTCACAGCCTAAAATAACCGCACCAGAGCGGTCTAAAACCTAGCCATGTGGGTTCATATACCCATTTAGTGAAGCCATGTGTACCCTCCATTCTTAAAATAAAGTAAAAACGTTTGTCATAAAAAAACGTTATCTTTAACTCCCAACATAGAAACGTTTGCCCACAAACATCATATCATCAGTGTCAACCATTTTTTTTATAGCCCAATATACAGGTCCAGTAATACCCCTCTCTATGCATTAGGATTAATGCTTACCCTTTCCCTCATGGGCATACTGTCAGCCAATGCTGAAATAACACAGTCTCTCCAGAAAAAAATGACTGAACATACCTCAATGCTTGTAGCATGAAAAACGTTCCTCACACTGAAGTTTCTTAAGTACTCCTCAGCCATTCTGTGGGAACTACTCTGGATCTTAGTAACAACTGCTAAGATCATCAGTCTCCAGGCAGAGGTCTTCATCCATCTGCTGCCTGGGACAAAATAGCACTCACCGGTACCATTTAAAAGAAAAAAGTCTTGCTTGAAGAAAATAAAAACTAACATTTTATCACCTCTTTCACTTTACCCTTCCTATTACTTAGAGTAGGCAAAGAGAATGACTGGGGGGTGGAGTCAAGGGAGGAGCTATATAGACAGCTCTGCTGTGGTGCTCTTTGCCACTTCCCGTTAGCAGGAGGATAATATCCCACAAGTAAAGGATGAATCCGTGGACTCGTCATATCTTATAGAAGAAACTAACACTAACCCCTAAAGATCCACTTACAGTTTTTGAAGACCCGACATCCATCCTCAACGAATCGGCATAAGTCCTCACCGAAGCCGGCAGAAGTCTTCATCCAAGCAGGCCGAAGTCTTCATCCAAGCCGGCAGAAGTCTTCATCCAGACGGCAACTTCTATCTTCATCCATCCTGCGTGGAGCGGCTCCATTTTCAAGACATCCGGTGGGGAGCATCCTCTTCAATCGACAACTCTTCCAAAATGAAGGTTCCTTTAAGTGACGTCATCCAAGATGGTGTCCCTTGAATTCCGATTGGCTGATAGAATTCTATCAGCCAATCAGAATTAAAGGTGAAAAATTTATATTGGAACAGCCAATAGAATGCAGGCTCAATCCTATTGGCTTATTGCATCAGCCAATATGCGTTTTTCACCTTTAATTCCGATTGGCTGGTAGAATTCTATCAGCCAATCGGAATTCAATGGACGCCATCTTGGATGAAGTCCCTTAAAGGAACCTTCATTCTTCGTTAGCCGTGGTAAGAAGAGGATGCTCCGTGCCGGATGTCTTGAAGATGGAGCCGCTCCACGCCAGATGGATGAAGATAGAAGATGCCGTCTGGATGAAGACTTCTGCCAGCTTGGATGAAGACTTCGGCCCGCTTGGATGAAGACTTCTGCCGGCTTCAATGAGGACTTCTACCCCTTCGTTGAGGATGGATGTCGGGTCTTCAAAAACTGTAAGTGGATCTTCGGGGGTTAGTGTTAGCTTAGGGTTTGGGCTGAAAAAGAGCTAAATGCCCTTTTAAGGGCAATGCCCATCCAAATGCCCTTTTCAGGGCAGTGGGGAGCTTAGGTTTTTTAGATAGGTTTTTATTTGGGGGGTTTGGCTGTGTGGGTGGTGGGTTTTACTGTTGGGGGGGTGTTTGTATTTTTTTTTACAGGTAAAAGAGCTGATTTCTTTGGGGCAATGCCCCACAAAAGGCCCTTTTAAGGGCTATTGGTAGTTTAGTTTAGGCTAGGTTTTTTTTATTTTGGGGGGGGCTTTTTTATTTTGATAGGGCTATTAGATTAGGTGTAATTAGTTATATATTATACAATATTTGATAATTTCTTTTTTATTTTGTGTAATTTAGTGTTTGTTTTTTGTAATTTAATTAATTGTATTTAATTAATGTAATTTATTTAATTGTAGTGTAAGGTTAGGTGTTAGTGTAAGACAGGTTAGGTTTTATTTTACAGGTACATTTGTATTTATTTTAACTAGGCAGCTAGTAAATAGTTAATAACTATTTACTAACTAGTCTACCTAGTTAAAATAAATACAAACTTACCTGTGAAATAAACATAAAACCTAAGATAGATACAATGTAACTATTAGTTATATTATAGCTAGCTTAGGTTTTATTTTACAGGTAAGTATTTAGTTTTAAATAGGAATTATTTAGTAAATGATATTAATTTTTATTTAGATTGATTTTAATTATATTAAAGTTACGAGTGTTAGGATTAGACTTAGGGTTAGGGGTTAATAACTTTAGTATAGATTTTGAGGGCAGCAGATTAGGGGTTAATAACAGTAATGTAGGTTGCGGCGATGTTAGGGACAGCAGATTAGGGGTTAATAATATTTAACTAGTGTTTACGATGCGGGAGTGCGGTGGTTTAGGGGTTAATATGTTTATTCTAGTAGCGGCGATGTCCTTAGCGGCAGATTAAGGGTTAATAATTTTATTTTAGTGTTTGCGATGTGGGAGGGCCTCGGTTTAGGGGTTAATAGGTAGTTTATGGGTGTTAGTGTACTTTTTAGCACTTTAGTTATGAGTTTTATGTTACGGTGTTGTAGCATAAAACCCATAACTACTGACTTTCAGGTGGCGGTACGAATCTTGTGGTTATAGGCTGTACTGCTCACTTTTTGGCCTCCCAGGCAAACTCGTAATACCGGCGCAAAGGAAGTCCCATTGAAAAAGGACTTTTTGAAAGCTGCGGTAGTTATGTTGCGTTACGGACAAAAAAGTGTGCGGTGCAGCTAAACCTGCAAGACTCGTAATACCAGCGGTAGTGAAAAAGAGCCTTAACGCTGCTTTTTCACTCATACCGCAAAACTCGTAATCTAGCCAATTGTTTTTTTATTAATATTCTTGTGCTACCAAATAATGTGCCTTTTCTTCAGATCATTTGATTTGAATATAACAAAATCCCAAACTTTTTTTTAATCCCCTTATAAGTGATACGCATAGTACCATATTTAGTCAATCTTACTTGTCTCTTAAAATATCAGACATCAATGTCATAAAGCAAAGCAAAAAAAAGTCAAGAGGGACTTTTTCTTAAACTACACTGATATATATAAAGATAAGAGATAACCATTTCCAAAGCTCTTTCACAATTTCTGGTATATAACCTTGAATGCTGATCTTTAGACCCGTAAACAATACTCTAGATTAAATATCCTAGATTATTTTTCTGTTTATATTCTATTCTAGATCTTTAACCAAGGTAGAATACAATAGCTTTAATAATGGTTTACTTATAAGCCAAATATTTCATGTGTATACATTTTGATTGGAGGAACCAAATATAGCTAAAATTGTGAAATATTTAAATTGTTAAAATGTCTCTATATTAGCATTATTAGGGTCTCGTTGACATGTTTTATTATATCTATTTTTGTTTTAGTGACATTTTTTTCTATCTATCTATCTAACCTCCAGAAAATACATCTGACTGTAGGTCATGTGCCCCAGCATTCACTGTTTGCACATGCTCAGTGTGTAGGTAGTGAAGCATACAGTGCTGGTGTGAAATATAATATCTTCATTATACTGTGGAAACATTGAATACAGGAGCATAATGAACACCCCCAGATCCACAATATTAAACCAACCACAAGCCCCTCACCACAATCAATCCTAGCCGTGAGCCTTACTTCACATACATCTAATAGCCCCAAGCCTAAACTGCCCCTTGTTAAGCAAAATACATATTAGTGTTACGTCTAAACACCGACCTGATTGTACCCAAGGGCCCATCACATAAAGGAATCTTAATTGGTCATACCAGAATTTATATTGAAAGGCAACTGTCATTAACACCACCTCTACGGGATACATTTGTTATGCAGTGATGTTGGGATTACTGCATTTCCTATTCTAACATGATTTATATTTGAGAAAATAAATGGATGTTCAAAGAATTATCTCTGACAAAAATGACAAAGATGTTTCATATTTAAAGAAACGTGCAGAGAGTAAAAAAAAAAAATCTTACTGGTCATCAAAAGCAGGAAATTTACACCATGTTCATTCTTGAGGTTAAACAGAAATTGCATGTAGATAATGATAATAAAAAAACTATATTTCCTTACATGGGGACTGATTATTTTGCAATAACACACTCACAATTTGCATTCAAAAGATTCTCAAAGGGAAAGGCAAATTCTAGTACACAAATGATATACTTATTCATTACACCATGTTATTTAAGCTCTACTAGCCTTGATTAACCGCTGCAAAGGAAAAATACACATAAGTCCAGATAGGGAGCAGCAGATAATTGTTGTTCCAAAGCAGGACACAACCAGTGAGCCAATCAATATTGCCAATTGCACAACACCATCAATCACATGCAGTGTGTTTTGGAGCCCCTTTGTGGGGTTTAAATACATAGGCCCAGATTACAAGTGGTACACTAATTCTAGACCCAGCCGCAATATCAATTTTGCTAGACCTCACTAAAATGTATATTACAAGTCCATAGTAAAACAGATTTACCAGAAATGTTTTAGTGTGACTGACATTGCTCTAGCGTACCCATTATTTTTAATGAATATCGTGACCCTACTAAACATCACTCATATTAAAAGTTGAAAGTTATAGTTTTTCACTAGAGCAAAAGCCAAAACAGCGCAAGAAAAATTAGCGCAACCTGAGACCTGAAGTAAAGTGTAAGGATTTAAATAAAAGTTGCACAAAACACATGTAAAAGATATTTAAATAAAGTATTTTATATATATATATACTGTATATATATATATATATATATATATATATATGTGTGTGTGTTTATACATGTGTACTTACGTGTTTATATGTTTAAATAAGTATGTGCACACATACATATAAACATATATAAATATATATGATGTATATACACTTTTGTGAAGTGGAAAAAATAATAATATGGATTCTAGATGAAACCATAAAATTCAAATAACACAGGCGTAATAAAGCTTAAAATAGTGTGGTGAAAAAAATAGCAAAAATGAGTATTATAAATACGTGTGAATATAAATAAAATTCTGTGCAAACACAAAATAGCAAATAAATGTGAGTAAACAAAGAATTTATGTGCAAGAATTCTGCATATATTTAATAACAAAATGAAATAAAATGTGAACAAGTTTAAAAACTAAATACAAAGTGGCAAATGCGCTGATCAGACGCAGTTACATGTGCAGTATACAAATGGCAACAGTTACTGAATATAACAATTATTAGAAACAACAGGGGATGAAGTAAGAGATCTCTTGAATCCAAATGGTCATCCGAAGAAGCAGTCTTTGTTGAGCCCAGGTTGAGGATATTTCAGTCAGGCTGGAACGAGACGAGAGACCGATGAAACGGCAAAAGAGGCACCAATATAAGGTTAACACTTATACTTACACCGGAATCGGTGATGCGGACATGTGAACTCCTCTCAGTGGCTTAGTCTCCGGACAGCAGGAAGCTGCTGTTCCTGCTGTCCAGAGACTAAGCCACTGAGAGGAGTTCACATGTCCGCATCACCGATTCCGGTGTAAGTATAAGTGTTAACCTTATATTGGTGCCTCTTTTGCAGTTTCATCGGTCTCTCGTCTCGTTCCAGCCTGACTGAAATATCCTCAACCTGGGCTCAACAAAGACTGCTTCTTCGGATGACCATTTGGATTCAAGAGATCTCTTACTTCATCCCCTGTTGTTTCTAATAATTGTTATATTCAGTAACTGTTGCCATTTGTATACTGCACATGTAACTGCGTCTGATCAGCGCATTTGCCACTTTGTATTTAGTTTTTAAACTTGTTCACATTTTATTTCATTTTGTTATTAAATATATGCAGAATTCTTGCACATAAATTCTTTGTTTACTCACATTTATTTGCTATTTTGTGTTTGCACAGAATTTTATTTATATTCACACGTATTTATAATACTTATTTTTACTATTTTTTTCACTACACTATTTTTTCACCACAATATTTTAAGCTTTATAGCGCCTGTGTTATTTGAATTTTATGGTTTCATCTAGAATCCATATTATTCTTTTTTCCACTTCAGTATTTGTTTAGAGGTTGAGAGATTCCTCTTGTTTTCACAGGCTTAATAGGGTTTCACAGCACACTTAACCCATTTTTTTCCTTTTTTATATACACTTTTGTGCCCTTCGCAGTCAAATACCTTGAAATATGCAATATCATTTTTAAGTAATTTTAATGTGTTTGTGTTTTTAATGTTTTAATAGAAATACTTGAAATTCCTATGTTCTTCAATTCAAAAAAAGTTATTTTTAAATATATATTTAAAAATAACATACAATGCACATCTTTATATATATCTATATCTGTATATATTCGTATAGATATATACTGTAGGTATAGATATATATACCTAACGTACCTTTGGCTTTAGCACAGTTGGTCTAGCGCAGCTTCGGGTTAGCATGCAAGCCATAAAATGAAAAGGCTTTTATGAGCGCCTCATAGAAGTCTATGGGGAAAGAGAGTTAGCACGGTTGCTATATCCTAACTCCAGAAGTTAGCGAGCCTCAGCCTTCTGCTTGCGCAATTACTTTTTTTACTTTCAACTTGTATATCCAGCACTGACACAGGATTTACTTTGAGCAAAGCTAGCTCTCATGAGAGATAACAAAATATTGCTCCTATTATAATTTAGCTCATAGAGGGTCAGTAGTGCAACAATTACAAGCTCTAACAAATTATAAAGCATGTCATGTTGTGCTAGAATATCCCTTTAAATGTCTTTAATTTAATTAACTAATTTTAATGAATCAGCTTTTTATTCATGCCCCTGTGTTTCTATTGCCACGTAGCTCAAAGGTGATGTCTTAATCTTGCCCCCAATAAACAGCAAATGTTTCAAAATAGGCTTTTTTCTACATCCAGACTTCAACTGATAGGATTTTGCAACCAAACCACGGGGTCTGCAAGAGATTGAGAGAGCTGGAGGTTAGGAAACAGATAACTAGATTATTAGCTGACAGGAAACTGTTAGGGTCTGATATGTTTCTTTTGCATTGTTTAACCCTTTAAGGATTTGATGATAATTAGCTGACAACCAACGTTCCCTGTTGTCTTGACAAACTGTGTGCAATTGCTGTTTGTGGTCTGTGTGACAGTATGAAAAGAAAGTTCAAATGTGTGCTATGAGGACAGTGCCCCTAAGTGAGCAAACAAAGGCAGTAAATAAAATGCGTATAATGATTGATTTGACTTCTGAAAATATTTTTTTTATTGTTATAAAGGCAAGTAATGTACTAGTACGCTAATAAATTATTACAAATAAAAATACAGGTTTAAAAAAAATGCTTGTATCCCTGTACAAAGATTCTGCCCTAGACAAAACACAGAAGATAGCAATGCAGTATATCTTCTAAATGGACATGAAACCCCAAACTTTTGTTTTCATTATTTAAATAGAACATGCAGTTTGAAACAACTTTCTAATTTTCTTCTATTAGCAAATTTTCGTTATTCTCTTGGTATCTTTTGTTGAAAAGCAGGTATGTAGGCTCAGGAGCGCACACATGTCTAGAGTACTATATGGCAGCAGTTTGTCAAGAATAACAAAAGATTTCTTTGTGTGAAACACAAAAAGTGTGCACATAAATAGCACTCTGCAACAATTATCACCACCTAGGTACCAATGCAATAATTGCAATGAAAATTCTTTAATCTACAAATATGGAGAGATGTGTGGTAAAACTTTTATTAAAATCAATTAAAAATGGGTTATTAGAAGTTAAAAAAAAGTAGAGTGTATTTCTCCTGTGTCTATTAATAAACTTATGCCACTTCTATCATATCACAAATTCCGGTGCAATACTGGTATAGTTAGTAGCATATTGGTCTACTAGTATCATACTCATCAATAAGAATAAAGCTGTGTGCTGTCAGATCTCTCAGTGTCCCAGTGATCTGCGTGCAACTCAGCTAACCATTTGGTAAAAAATAAAATGTATCTATATCAATTGTCAATGTTGTTATGCTCCCAGTATATTACTGGTATATTTGGTAACATAAATGTAAAATTACACAGTATAGTTAAACAACAAAGTGATTGTACTACATATGGTTACAGCTCCAGGTGCATTAGTCACTTAGTAACATTCGGCTATTCATTTAGTTGAGACGCTATGTATCAGTTATTCATCAATCTGAATAGTGATAAATATGTGATACAAGTGCTATTTCATGCATGAACCCAAAAGTATATTGATCATAAATATTTGCCAAATCAAATTACGGCAATTTTAATTTTAACATTATAATGTGGGCTCAGTGTGATAGTAATTACGCTGTAATAACAGCGTCCTTGAGCGTCACACTTTCAGTTCAAGTGGCCCATGCATGTTCTGACTTACACAATTATCGCCGCCGTAGCAACCTCCAAAATTATGATTGCTGAGATGGCGTATTAATCCCGTAAAAAAAAACTACTGTAATAAAAATAAGGGCCCCATGATTCCCACTCCTACCAAATATGCCAGTAATATACTGGGAGCATAGCAACATCAATGATTGCTATACAGTAGGTACATTTTATTTTTTTACCAAATAGTTAGCTGAGTTGCAAGCAGATCAATGGGGCACTGAGAGATCTGACAACACACAGCTTTATTCTGATTGCTGAGTATGATACTAGTAGACCAATATGCTACTAACTATACCAGTATTGCTACTAACTATACCAGTATTGCTACTAACTATACCAGTATTGCGCTATACCCAAAAGGGTTAAATTAAGGTGCATTAAAGTATTTATTTGATAAAAAAAATATTTAAAAAATGTAAATAATTATTACAATAATTTATTATCATTTTTAAAAACTTTAAAGGAAATGTTTTAATTAATATTTTATATGAAATAGATAATGTACCCTAATATAACTCCTGTCAGCTTTAGCATACATGCAGAACTTAGGAATCTCTATAGACATTCCTATGTTCTTCATGTGCGCTTTTCCCGACAGTAGTTATATTAAGGTGCGTTATCTGTTTTTAAAAGATTTTAATATGTTTATAAATAATTAATAATTATTAACAGAGGGTCATAAAATATATGTATATATATATATATATATACACACACACACATATATATATATATATATATATATATGTGTGTGTGTATATATATTAGGGCTGCAACTAACGATTATTTTCATAATCGATTAATCGGCCGATTATTTTTTCGATTAATCGACTAATCGGATAAAAAATAAATTAATACATTTTTTCCTATATTTAAAATAAAATCCTCATACTGAGTGTTATAAATATAAACTTCTAACTAAAACTTTACATTAAAACAACTGTTGGTCCAATTTTTTAAGCAGCAGAACAAATTTTTATAATTAAGCAAAACAAACCACAAACAGTTTGAAAAGAAGTAGAAAGAGGTAGACTATCACTGTTTATAACATTCTGTCAACATGCTCCTGGCTGAGGCTGGCTCTCTTTTTGCAGCTATTTTGCCTGCAGCAGAGAACAGGTGCTCAGATGGTGTTGAGGTGCCTGAGATGCATAAGTAGGGTTTTGCCAATATTACCAAGATGGGCTATTTATCTTTGTTAGTTCTCCACCAATGCAAGGGGCCTCTCAACAAAGTAAGCCTGTACTTCATTGTAACATAAAAATATCTTGAATATGTATATGCAGTGGTAAATAACCATCTATAAGGTTAGGGGGAAAATATCTAGTGCACTCTTAAAATAACAGATATATACTTACAAAGTTTGAATTTGGTACATATTCCAATTAATTAAAAATAGGGGAAAAAAAGAGAAACAAAAGGCAAAAGGGCTAAAGACTATATATCAGTAACAGGACACAGCCTTACACATTTATCTATAGAGTACATAGCAATAGCAAGCGATTCGCTAAAAATTGTGCAAACAGGTAATAGTGACATCAATTTATATAACAAATGCTATGAATCTAGGGCTAGGTGTAAATAAAAAGCTCAGCACTATACCATGCAAAGCATACCCCCAAATCACCTGATTTAATATTAACAATCCAAATGATGACTCCTATTTTATTTCTGGGTTGCACATAAGTAGAGCTGCAACAACTAATCGTCATAATCGATAATAATCGATTATGAAAATAGTTGTCAACGAATCTCATAATCGATTAATCGATTAGTTGGTTTGCAATTAGTTGGTCTGTGCACAACACCAGCTGCTTCACTCCAATGAACTCCTGCATATGGTATTGTGTTTTATGGTTATGTCCTTAGCCTAAAGGACGTCTACTTTTCACTTTTTCAGGACAGTATACATTTACAACTGCCCCTGGCTTATGTGCAACCCAGATATAATAGTCATCATTTGGATTGTTTATATTAAATCTGGTGATTTGGATCTATGCTTTTTCATGATATAGTGCCAAGCTTTACACTTAGCCCCTAGATTGATAGGAGTTTATTTAAATTGATGTGCACTATTGCACAATTATTAGCGTATTGCTTGCTATTGCTGATTATATGTACTGTATAAATAAATGTGTAAGGCTTTGTCCTGTTATTGATATACAGTCCTTAGCGCTTTTGATTTTGTTTTTTTATATTTTTAATAAATTGTGATAATATGTACCAGATTCAACCTTTATAAGTATATATTCGTTATTTTTAGAGCGGACTAGATATTTCCCCTCACCTTATAGCTGGTTATTTACCATTGCATATAGATATTCAAGATATTTTTATGTTACAATTAAGTCATGGGTTACTTTATTGAGAGGCCCCTTGCCAAGGTAGAAAACACTTAGCATTGGTGAAGAGCTAACAAAGATAAATATCCCACCTTGGTGAAATTGGCAAAACCCTACTTATACACCTCAACAGCCTTTTCTCTGCTGCAGGAAATATAGCTGCAAACAGAGAACCAGCCTTAGCCAGAAGCATATGGACATGTTGAGATTTTTGCATTTCAATGCAAAGTTTCTGAAAGAGTGAATAACAGAATGTTATTAACAGTGATAGTCTAACTCTTTCTAGTTCTACCTCTTTTCAAACAGTTTGTGGTTTTGTTATGTTTAATTATAAAACTGTGCTCTGCTGCTTAAAAATTGAAGAAACAGTTGTGTTAATGTAAAGTTTTAGTCTGAAGTTTATATTTGTAACACTCATTATGTGGATTTTATTTAAAACATAGAAAACTATTATTGATTCTCTTTTTATCCGATTAGTCGATTAATCGAAAAAAATAATCGGCCGATTAATCGATTATGAAAATAATCGTTAGTTGCAGCCCTACACATAAGCAAGGAGTAGTTGTGAACTTAAAAAGAAACTTATAGTGTCCTGAAAAAGTGAAAAGTAAAATGTCTGTAGATGTCCTTTAGGCTAAGGGCATAGCCATAAAACACAATACTATGTGCAGGAGCTCATTGGAGTAAAGCAGCTGGCGCTGTGCACAGACCAACTAATTGCCAACCAACTAATCGATTATGTGATTCGTTGACAACTATTTTCATAATCGATTATTATCGATTATGTCGATTAGTTGTTGCAGCTCTAATATATATATATATGTATGTATATGTGTGTGTATATGTATGTGTGGCTATGTATATTATTATTATCAGATATTTGTAGAGCGCCAACAGATTCCCCAGCGCTGTAAACATAGTCGTGTTACAGGATAGCTTTTGTAGGGGTCAAGTGGGTAGAGGGCCCTGCCGAGAGTTTCACTGTTGTAGTCGGCTCTTATGAAGCGATCTGTAAACAGCTGGGCCCATAGGCTTACATTCTAAGGGGTTCAAGGGGAAAGCAATGGCGTTAGGGAAGGTTAGGTTGGTTGTATGCATCCCTGAATAGTAGAGTTTTTAGGGAGTGCTTGAAGCTGTTAAAACTAGGGGAGAGTCTTATGGAGCGAGGCAGGGAATTCCACAAGATGGGGGCCAGTCTGGAGAAGTCCTGTAAACGTGAATGTGAGGAAGTAAGAGGGGAGGAGAGGAGGAAATCCTGAGCTGATCGAAGGGGACGGGAGGGAGAGTATCTAGAGACAAGTTCTGAGATGTAGGGGGAGCAGTGCAGTTGAGAGCTTTATATGTCAGGGTGAGGATTTTATGTTTAATCCTAGAGGCAAGAGGAAGCCAGTGAAGGGATTGGCAGAGAGGTGCAGCAGATGAAGAGCGACGAGTAAGGAAGATGAGCCTGGCAGAGACATTCATAATGGATTGTAAAGGAGCTATGCGGCAGCTAGGTAGACCAGAGAGGATGGAATTGCAGTAGTCGAGGCGGGAAAGGATGAGAGAGTGGATTAAAATCACATACATATACACTGTGTGACCACTTTATTAGGTACAGCCCTGCTGTGCACACAAATGGTTAGTTCCAGTACGTTGCACGGCACGTGACCACAGTTTTGGTATAAATGCAACAACCTTCCTTCTATCAGTTAAGCGTACAAACTGCTGCAAGAGTGGGGAAGAGCAGTGATCTAATAGACTTTGAACGTGGAATGATAGTATATGCAAGACGTGCTGGAAGAAGAGTATCTAAAACGGCGGTACTCCTGAACTTTTCACATACCACAGTTTAAAAGGTGTATCGAGAATGGTGAAATGAACAAAAAACATGCAGTCAGCTGCAGTCACGCTCTTTGATGAGAGATGTCAGAGGAGGATAGCTAGACGTGTGCAAGCAAACAGACAGGCCACAATTTCACGAATCACGTCAGAATTCAACCTTGGTGCAGAGTAAAACCATATTACAACGCACCACTAGACGCATCTTGTTGCGGATGGGCTACAACAGGTCAGACATTGAGAATAAGTTGGAACTTTACCAACTCGCAGACTATGAGAATCAAGTGAAAATTATAGAGCAGAGGTTTTCACAAAGAGTTTATGACAACTCCATAATAGAGGAAGCAGTAAATAGGGCAAGCGAGACCGAAAGAGATCTTATTAAATATAAAAGTTAGAAATACAAGATGAAAACATCAATACACCATTTGTGACCACTTACAATAGTGATCACAACTCTACTTATGTAACTTATGCCATCACCTGCATTTTGTGCAGGCGACAGTATGTTGGACAAACAACACGTGACGTGGGGTCGAGAATTAGAGAGCATTTCTCCACCATATTGATTGGTAAATCCACTACCCCTTTGGTCCAACATATTGCCCTCTGTCAAAATAAAAGTCTTGATTCTTTCAGGTGTCAGGTAATAGATAAAATTACTCTCCCTAAGAGAGGGGGTGATAAGAATAAAATTTTAAGCAAAAATGAAATGTATTGGATTTTTAGGCTGGAGACAAGAGTTCCGTCAGGATTTAACTCGGAATATGATTTGATCAACCATTGGCAGGCGTCAAATATAAAGTTCATATTCTGAATGTCTACCACCAGCTTAGAAATGTCCTTCTGCTTATCTCTGTCCTCTGTGTAGTATTATTATCCTGTTTATAATACTCAGGAATTATAATTATATCTGGGACATTGTTACATTGTTTAGAGTATTACCCTCTCACCCCTTATATTGATCTTTGCTGTTTACTACAGATAATGATGCATACTATTTTCTCCCTTCTTTCCCTATCAACTTAGCTGTAGCATAGTGCTTAGGATGTTGGATTACAGAAGCAGGGTATGGGAGTTTGATACCCTTGAGGTATCAATATAATAATTTTTGGTGTATATTGTTAGATTAATAATTGTATATATACATATGTTCCTTTAAACATCATGCACATTCCTTCCCCTGTGATGCGGGGCATTAGGTGGGCAAGTTTGTAAGAGACATTATTGAGCTATTTGTTTTCATAGCCCTAAGATTAAGTTCACCAAGTGTGGGTACGTTTTGATAATTATACCCAGATATTTAGGGAATATGCTGTGCACATATTTCTGTACATATATAAAACTTTTTTGTACTTTTGTAATTCTGTTACTATAATGTAAATGTAAATATGATCTTGATGTGACAGTAGGGTACTATACATATTATTATCATTGCACATATATATATAATACAAAGGGGATTTATTTATTAGAAATATTTGGAAAAAGATATTTCGCACTTTGGGGGGTATTGTTCCTAGCACTTAGGGAGCCCAAGTGTATGTGCTATATGATTATATTGTATTTCTCTATCTATACACTACCCTCATAATCGGATAGTTTTTTAGGGGAAATTTCTAGGTGTTTTTTTATTTACCTATTAGTATATTTCTTTCATACATCTTTTTCGTTCCTATATATATATATCAGACATTGAGAATTTTGGAATTCTTTTATAGGATTTTATTTTATATATATATTTCTACACATGTATATATAATTCATTTACTTTACATTTATACATATCATTTATATCTATATTTAGAATTGTGTATTCCCCCTTAGCTTTGCGCTTGATTAGTTCCAGAGCTTATAGCACTACTGGTTAGTGGCATATTCTACTTGTATATAGCACATATATATATGTAGTAGTGTGAGTTAGCGAGCGAGTGCTTTTTCTGTACACTTAACACATTTACACGCAAACACATTCAATACATACATACATACACTTATCAATAACACTACATACACTCCATACCCCATACCCTCTCATACTACACTCCATACCCCATTCCCTGTACTCCCATTCCCTGTAATCCCATTTACTCTTATCCCATACCCCATCCCCATCCCCTAGTTACATTGTGTTTACATATCCTCCTTTTTGTCTTCTTCTTCATTTTGTTCATTTAAATACTCCTTACCCTCTTTTATTTATATCCCTTTCACAATTTCAGCACTTTTTTGATCTTTTTAGTTCTTTATTTTGACCCCCTTTCATTTGATCACACTCACTTTTGGTTTGCTTAGTTGGGGTTTAGTTTAGGGAAGAGATGGAGGGCAGGCAGGGGAGAGGTAGAGGGGGGAGGAGAGGGAGGGGGAGAGGAACAGGGCAGGAAGGGGGGCAGGAAGCGGTGGGTGGACCCAGCCACTTGGTTCAAGATGAACAAGTGGCTGGGCCCAGTGGCGGACAGAGTAGGGCTTCACAGTCCGGGAAACAGAGGGCATCGTCACAGGGGAAGGCCAAGGCGACTAGGGAGGCGAGGTTTTCTATGGAGGAGAAGGAGGCCCTCGTAGAAGCCTATATGGCCAGGTATAGGAGGCTGCAGCATCAGAAGACCACCCCGACTGAGAAGAGGAAGCTCTGGCATGAGATAAGGAATGCAGTCAATGCCGTGGGTGGACGGAATAGAGATATGGACTCTATAAAACATCGATATCGGGACTGCAAAATGGATCTCAAGAAAAAGTTAAGCCTGGAAGCCCGACATGCCGCAGGAACCGGTGGCGGCCCTGCACTGGAAATCGAGTACTGCCGATGGGAGGAAATGTTGCGTCCCAGCATCTCCGAGGTGGATGTAGTCGGTATCGGAGGAATTGATACCGGGAACCTGCCATTCTCATCTGACGGTAAGCTCATTTAAGAATAAATTCACATACGAATGTATTTCAAGGGACACTATACGCAAACCTTTACTTTCATGATTGAGGTAGAGAATACAATTTTCAAAAACATTCAAATTTACTTATATTACCTAATTTGATTCATTCTTTAGATATACTTTAATGAAGAAATAGCCATGCACACGGTGAACCAATCACAGGAGGCAGCTATATTCAGCTACCAATCAGCAGCTTCTAAGCATATTTAGATATGCTTTTCAGCAAAGAATATCCAGAGAATGAAGCTAATTAGATAAGAAAAGGACATTAGAAAGTTGATTATAATTGTATGCTTCTAAATCATGAAAGATAAAACATTGGGTTTCATGTCCCTTTAAGGATCAGATTAATGCTATTACGTTGTTTACACGCATTCACAATTACTTTGCGATTACATCAGTATCTAGGCTATAGGTTAGGTGTGCATTTAAACAGACTGAAAACAAACGCTAAAACATTCAGATTGACCACAGATATCACAAACACGGTTTAGAAAATGCGGAAATCGTATTGATTGTTAGATTTTAAATTGGATTAATGAGGCTGCATTTGTATTTGTATCGTAAGCTAAGTAATTTAAAGCTTTATTTGGAAATATGCTAATATATACATTTATTTCTTTTTAAAATATACAGAGTCTGGGGAGGAGGCAGCACAGCAAATACAGGCTCCTCCTTTTCCCCGGGATGAGAGTGGTGGGGATGAATCTCTACCTCGGAGGGAAGAGGACCCCCGTGACGAAGAGGCCACGGAAGCAGATGAAGAGGCCCCGGAAGCAGAGGAGGCCGCGGAACCAGAGGCCCCTCAAGGACCCGCACCCCGCCGTGCACGGGTACCCCGCCAAGCACAACAAGAGGAAATAGCGGAGGTGCGGGTTCTACTAGACTACATAGACCAGATGCGTAACTCCCGGATACAAAATATAGAAGGCCGAACTAGAATTCTTGCAGGACAAAACCAAATAATTGAAGGCCAAAACCAAATAATAAACATACTTACTCGAATAGAAGAAGGGCAAAACAGAACCTTTAATCTACACCAAGAGATGTTTAATTTTTTCCGGGAGGCGCATGCTGGTCTGCCTCCTGGTCCGCCTCCTGCTGCTGGGCCTCCTGCTGCCGGGCCATCTTCTCCTGCCGGGCCATCTTCTCCTGCCGGGCCATCTTCTCCTGCCGGGCCATCTTCTCCTGCCGGGCCATCTTCTCCTGCCGGCCCATCTTCTCCTGAAGGGCCATCTTCTCCTGCCGGGACATCTCCTCCTGCCGGGCCATCTCCTCCTCCTCACCTTGGTCGTCCCAGTACTCTTCCTTCCACTCTTCCCACAACATATCCAATGAGAACTCGTCGGAGTCGGCAGTTGACCCTCCCAGAGCCTCAGCCCCGTGGGAAGAGGGGAAGGAAGAGGAAGTAAGTATTTGTTTTCATGTTTAATGTTATTTTTATTTAATGTGTAATGGATAGGTATGTAATGATGTGGTTTTCATACACTTGTGGACCATACTCTGTATATAATCGACTTCTATGGGACCGGGTCCATGGAGGCAGATTGTTTGCAGAGTGTGGGTTAGAAGTGTGTGAAAACCACATCATCACATACCTATCCTTGTTCATGATATTGATTGGTTTCTGTGATGTGATGTCCAAACTGTTTCCCGAATCGCAAACAAAATTACCATTACAATTATCCATGATGGCATATTACTGTTTGAATGCCAATAACACAGCTTAAAGGGACAGTAAAAAAATTATTGATTACAAAGAAAACACTGTATTACGCATTATCAAGTTGGAAACAACAAAACATGGAGAAATACGTGTGACTTATGTGCTTACCCTTGTAACTATGACTATGAAAAATGACCACTTATTTGTTGTTCTGACATAACAACATTTTAGACATCAATGATCAATACATGGTAAATAATATGCTGTATGAGCACAAGGTTTTAGATATACAAATGATATCCAAATGCCCTCTAGTGGTCAAATTGCATAATGATTAAATGCACTCTTCAAGCTCTAAGAAATGAGCACACGAACCTCATAGGTTTAGCTAGCAAATTAAAATAAACACAGACAAATGATTAATTGGTGAGAAACCTTTGATATCATTGAAATTACAAAATTGACTTTTATAATAATGCAAAACATGATTTGTTTTATAAACTGTCCCTTTAACAAAATTACATATGCTAACATATATTTGCAGATTGTTGGTATATCTACATGTACTTGTTCAAACAATAAATATTGAAAAAAGATTTATATTGACGTGTTAAATAAAGTCTATTTTCTTTATTTTCTTAAAGAGACATTATTGTGTTAATTTATTTTTATAAAGACATTTGTTTTAACAATGAATATGGTTTAAAGTCCTTTTAGGAGTAGGGGGTGAAAATATGCTAACAATAATATATTTGGAGATTAACCAATGTGGAACTCATACATGATACAAAAATAAACATTTGCATTAAAGGGACAGTATACTATCTTTTTAACAGAACTGTATATAATAGACACTACTAGAAACAACAAGATTAACATATACTGATATCAATATTACAAAGCTTTAAACAATTTCAAAGAAAATCGGGTTAGCTCTCTTGAAAATATAGATGAACCCCCATTACAACCGTAAAACAAGACAATACCCCATCATTAACATATGAAAAGACCCTTTACACAAACAGGAGAAAGCTGGAGATGGTACTCACATGAAACTTTGAGGCTTGGCGAGGAGTCTGAAAATTACTTACATTTTATTTGAACAGAAGCAAAATGAGACGTTTATTTGGAAAACAATGGACTATCTAACTAGAGACCAAATAAAATATTTTGATTTATAATGTGAGTGTCTAATGAACCTTTAATAAAATATAAGACGAAATTACAATTAGAAGAAGTCGGCATCATATATTTAGCATATGATAAAGATAAATGCATATTGATTACTTGATTATAACACAATAGCGCATATTTATGAATTAGATATCTTTAACATTAAACACAACAGTCATTTTTCATAAAAAGGAACATATTGTTGACAAACATATTAAACAACATGGACTATAGAGATTTGCACTTGCCTCGAAATATCTTATGCATGAAAACATTTTGCTTTCGTTCGTTTATTCAACCAGACATCCAGCAAAAGAGAATGTGGTGGTCTTTATCAGCTATGGGTCAACAATGTAACATGATGCAAAAAATCCATATTCGCCATGTTTTTAAACCTGTCTTCTCATTCACAAACGTGTTTAATATTGCGGGAATACGTAATACAATCAGACGTTTTTTTACCTTTGCATGTGACGTCTTAATTAACATGGCGCTTCCTTGATCACGTAAGAACGCAAACCAAAAAAAGGCGCATCCTTGATCGCGTAAGAACGCAAACCAAAAAAAGGCGCATCCTTGATCGCGTAAGAACGCAAACCAAAAAAAGGCGCATCCTTGATCGCGTAAGAACGCAAACCAAAAAAAGGCGCATCCTTGATCGCGTAAAAACATCACTCAATACAAGGAATCATTGGACAGCCTGGCAGGTGACGTCTTAAGCAACATGGCGCATCCGAGATCGCTGAAAAACCGCAGCCAATACAAGGACTCAGTTGACAGCTTGGCATATCAATAAGAAACGTATTTATATTTTAGTAACTAGTATGTGTCTAGATTGCTATCTAGGAATGTCACGAAATCATGAAGCATCTTTTCGGACTTGACTGTCCCTTTAACTATAGCTATGGTGTATATCTTTAACATTTAAAAGATACACATGAGAAATACATATGCCATTGATGTTTTAAGATATGTTTAGATTGTTTTGGAATAACAATAATGACACATGTATTGATCAAACGTGTCATTTATTCAAGTTGAAATATGGTCAGCCTACCTATAGCCATATATGGGAGGAGAAGTATTTTTTTAAAATATTTGTGGAAAAATATTCCTCATCTAAAATATGCGCATTACACACAGAGATTGATTTGGCTACACTTTTACAATAAGATAGAATTGAAAATGAAATACATGTGCTGTCAACATTACAATAAGATTGTTTATTAATAAGATTATATGTCCTTGTTCATGTAAAAAGGACAAAAACGCTTTAGAAATGGAAATACATTCATTAACAATTGTGCTCCCCATCACTTAAAGGGACATGATTTTTATTTATAAAAAGAGGATACACAGAGACAATACTAATTCAATAACATGAACACTTTACAGGGATTATATCATTGTATCAATCCTCAGATCATTTGTTAAAGGTGCATCAATTCATGCAGAGTTTATAAATACACACATGGATGTGAAATTTGAAATATACATATATATACACAAATAACTATCAATATATACATATATAAACAATTACTATGCTAATCATAATCATGCAATGATAAAGCTTTTCGAAAAATATATAAAGACAAATAATAAAATTACATTGGAGATGTTAATCTTAAAGTCATTTACAATTGTATTACATATATGATTCAGGAAACACCATTATTTTTGGTAAGGTCCCTTTAAGGATCAACCAGATAAAATAGAGATTTCAATCAATGACATGAATACGGAGGACAAAGAATCGTGCAATGACATGTCTTTTATTAGTATGTCAGAAAACATCAACAACGTTTATAAATAATCATGTAAATATCAGGAAAATTGGAGCCATATGAAGAGGTAAGAGAGTGCATCACAGTCCATGAAGAGAGTTGCCAAGGGCCAGCATAGCCCCATTTGAGCCATATGACAAGGTAAGAGAGTGCATCACAGTCCATGAAGAGAGTTGCCAAGGGCCAGCATAGCCCCATTTGAGCCATATGACAAGGTAAGAGAGTGCATCACAGTCCATGAAGAGAGTTGCCAAGGGCCAGCATAGCCCCATTTGAGCCATATGACAAGGTAAGAGAGTGCATCACAGTCCATGAAGAGAGTTGCCAAGGGCCAGCATAGCCCCATTTGAGCCATATGACAAGGTAAGAGAGTGCATCACAGTCCATGAAGAGAGTTGCCAAGGGCCAGCATAGCCCCATTTGAGCCATATGATAAGGTAACAGAGTGCATCACAGTCCATTAAGAGAGTTGCCAAGGGCCAGCATAGCCCCATTTGAGCCATATGACAAGGTAACAGAGTGCATCACAGTCCATGAAGAGAGTTGCCAAGGGCCAGCATAGCCCCATTTGAGCCATATGACAAGGTAAGAGAGTGCATCACAGTCCACGAAGAGAGTTGCCAAGGGCCAGCATAGCCCCATTTGAGCCATATGACAAGGTAAGAGAGTGCATCACAGTCCATGAAGAGAGTTGCCAAGGGCCAGCATAGCCCCATTTGAGCCATATGACAAGGTAAGAGAGTGCATCACAGTCCATTAAGAGAGTTGCCAAGGGCCAGCATAGCCCCATTTGAGCCATATGATAAGGTAACAGAGTGCATCACAGTCCATGAAGAGAGTTGCCAAGGGCCAGCATAGCCCCATTTGAGCCATATGACAAGGTAACAGAGTGCATCACAGTCCATGAAGAGAGTTGCCAAGGGCCAGCATAGCCCCATTTGAGCCATATGACAAGGTAAGAGAGTGCATCACAGTCCATGAAGAGAGTTGCCAAGGGCCAGCATAGCCCCATTTGAGCCATATGACAAGGTAAGAGAGTGCATCACAGTCCATGAAGAGAGTTGCCAAGGGCCAGCATAGCCCCATTTGAGCCATATGATAAGGTAACAGAGTGCATCACAGTCCATGAAGAGAGTTGCCAAGGGCCAGCATAGCCCCATTTGAGCCATATGACAAGGTAAGAGAGTGCATCACAGTCCATGAAGAGAGTTGCCAAGGGCCAGCATAGCCCCATTGTAGATATATGACAAGGTAAAAGAGTGCAACAGGCACAACAATAAACAGAAAAAAAGGCCAAATGGCAACCATAAAAAAACATCAACATGTGGACGGAGGATTCTTATCTGCGCCCTTGGAGCATCTCCAGATCCTCCACTTACTGGTCATCCCCTTCATCGTCCTGTGCATGTCCAGCTCCAGATTCAGGCATTGAATGTAATCGCATGATCTGCCGCAGAGTCAAATGCTGAACCTGGAGCTGGGCCTGCATGGTGTCGTTCATCCCTCTCAGGACAGCTGTGTTCCTCAACACGGCCTGCTCTACACGTGCTATACCTTCTAGCATGAGCCATGTTGAGTCACAGCCTAAAATAAAGAATAAATAAAATATTAAGGATAATTACACAACCGAAGAAAAAATAAGCAAAGATACATTGTCATCATAAAGACAAATCATTCTTTACATCAATTTGTTGAAATTGATTCTTTACACATTAAATATGTTATTCAGACAGACCGAAATCATTAAAGGGACAGTTTACTCAAACATGTTGTCCCCTTTAATTGGTTTTCGATGATCCACTTATACAGCTTGAGTGTATAAAATCTTGTTAAAGGATTTACATTGTACTTACATTAGCAATTTAAATATTTTAATTATACTGTGGTAGGCACACCTATCCTTAAACATTTTGGCGTTGAGGACAAGCTGTGTAAACATAGCAACCTGAAGAAATTACATTCCCACTGGGTTAGACAAGAGATAATGTATCAACATTTGTACATAAATTGTTGGATCCAAGTAGTGGTGATTGGTATATGTAGTGATATCAAATTAAAGGGACACTGAACCTAAATATTTAATTGACTGATTCAGATAGAGCATGACATTACAAATAATAAAAAATTACACATATTCTTTAAATGTTAGAATTCTCTAGCTAGATTTTGAATGCAAGAATGTAGGTTTATAGGGCAGGCCATATTTGTTTATCAACTTTGGTTGTCCCTGCTGATTGATGGATACATTCATCCAACAATAAAGAAATGATGTCCAGACTTATTTTCGATTTAAAATTAATTCTAGGCATTTCTTTGTTTCAATAAAGATAGCAAGAGAATGAAGAATAATTCATAAGAGTAGTAAATTAAAAATTTGATTAACATTGCATGCTCTATTTGAATCACAATAGAAACAATTTGACTTCAGTGTACCTTTAAGTATCTTATAATGTTGATTTTGAATGATACTTACAGCTGTGCCTGGGAAGGACAATCCGACACCCAGGACAATGAAGGTTGAGACAGGGGGGAGGGATGGGATTGGGTTGGGGAGGGATGGGATTGGGGAGGGATGGGCTGCTGCTCTGGGGTAGCCCGTACAGCTGGGGAGTGGTGAGTTGGGGGCTGGGCAGCTGGGGTAGCTGTACGGGCCAAAAGACGGGGAGAGCGGCGAAGGGGGACGAAGGGGCGTTTTTTGGGAGGGATACGACAGGACAAATGGGAAGGGCCGGGAGGGGAAGGGGACTGGGCAGGGGGCTGGGCAGGGGACTGGGCAGGGGGCTGGGCAGGGGACTGGGCAGGGGGCTGGGCAGGGGACTGGGCAGGGGAGGAACAATGATGACCAGAAGCAGAGGATCCATCTGAAATAAATATAATAAATATATTAACATCTCATACATCATGAAATCAAATCAACGCATTTCAACTTGATTATGTTTGCAATATACTTAGAAGTGTGTTTGAATTTCTAAACAATGATGACATGAGGATATGGTACGCATATAGGCACTCAGATGAATATCAATGACTGTCTGTACAATTCAAAAATTATTATTGTGGTTTGGCCTAGAATATGCATGTGACATCATGATGGCATGAATTTCAAATCCAAATATTTAAACAAATCCAAGCATATCTTCATGCTGCCTGATATATAAAGGGGGCAGTAGTGTATTTGAACAGACAAATAATATTCCTTTTTAAAGTGCAAAAGCTGTAGACTTTGAATGTCTTCAATAAAATGATTTCCAATAAAAAAACATGTTGGATACATGTTAGATATATTTCACATACCATCAGACTCCAAGGAAGCCTCTTCCTCCTCCGTCCCACATGTTAAATCAATCTCTGTAAAACATAACATGTTGTGTACACGTTAAGATCAGATATTATAACATATGTTACTGTTGCTCAAAGACACACATCAATGTTGCATTAAAGATATACACACCCAAAGTTATGATTTACATCATTTTGATGGAGCATACAAATTACATTATATTTGTTATTATCAATGATTCAGATTTTCTATTTATTGTTTGTATTAATTTTCAAATCATAAAAGCATAGTACATTGAACATTTAAGATTTCTCATGTGTGTATCACTTGATGATTGCTGTCAAAAATGAACCTGGAAACAAACATATGCTATACATCTTCTGAATAACAAAGGTGTAGACTAAGAAAGTTTTAATTCTTAATCTTTCAATATTCAAATAAAATTAATATATAATCAGAGGAGTCAATTATATGTTTGTTTCAAATGTTATGCTTCATCAGAATCATGCTCATAATATTGATTACCAATACACCTTCAATGACATATAAATGAGTCAATGGACTTACCAGAAGACCGCAAAGGCGGCTCTGTGTCAGTGCTGGATTCCTCAGGGCTCCCCACACCAACTCTCTCTATGAATGATATAGATATATATTAGTGAACACATTTGGGATAGCACTAAATCACATCTGTATCGATTTATAAGAATAATCAACTTGAAAATGTGAAGAATAGAGCAGTCATTATAAAATAAAATGCTTGATTGAATCAAGGGGATTCTGTAAAAAATGATGTATTGAACATATGTTTAATTTCTGACTATATTAGATATCAAACTCATCTCATACGATGCTATTGCATATCTAAATATACCAATTGATCAATGTTCTTCAAAGAATACACACAAACCACATTTTGAATAACAGCTGTTGACAAATATAAACAAAGACATGTGGCACATCGTACAGTAATCTTGTTTAGGACACAACACATATTGATCACAATACCAAACCAAATTGATTAGTACAAATATGTAATCATGGTGCTGTTAGAGTATGCTTATATCTAGAAAGTAACTCCAACAGTGAATATGTGAATTATATATCAATATTGTCTAATCCAAAGAATGGAAGGATTAATGAATCTATTGTTTATTAAAGGGACACTGACATGATTTATTTCAATCATTGATTTCACTGTTCAAACTGTTCCAAATGATTTAACATTGACTCCTATTATAATTTTAATGTTGCTACATTTTAATCTTAAAGGCAGATAAGCAATATTGGATTCAATAAATATTGTTTGTTGAAGGTATCCACCAATCATCAATAAAAACCCAGGTTGGTCAACCAAAATTGAGCTGCAGATAAACGTACATTCTTGATTTTAAAATACATTTAGCAATAGAATATTTCACATATGATTATAGTATTATATTTAAATGTTGCTTAATATTGCATGCTCTATCTGAATGACAACATTAATAATTTTAGCTCAGTGCCCCTTTAATATAAAAATATATTGATTTGACAAGGTTGGTGTTAATGAATTCTCTACTCCATATGTTGATGTAATGAATGGGATTGAGCATGCAATTTGAATCTAATATGTTATTTAAGGATATCCTTTGAATTATTTAATTTTCATCTATTAAAGGGACATGAAGCTCTAAATGTGTAATTGTATACTTTTTGAAACTATGTACTACTGTTATCTCAACACATGATTTTAACTTTTGATCCAATGCCAATTTATGCATAAAAAAACAGCCGGATAATACCAGTAATGCATTGTTTAACCTAAACCAAAATCAATATGTTTTTAGAAGAACTAAAACAATAGACTGAACCAATGTAGATCATAAAATGTTTAAACAAAACAATAAAATCACGTTTACAAATCATTCAATGTAAAATTTCGTTGGCATGTCCCTTAAATGACGTGATCAATTTCAAAAATGGAATCTATATTTTTAAAAACAAATCATATGCAAAAGTGTGTGAGTTTTTTTAAAAATGTATACAAATAATATTAAGCAATACACAAGGGAAGAATATAAATTGGACATTCAAAGAATCTTACCTTAAAATTAAGATATCCAGAATAGATGGGATATTTTAAATTTGATAAAAATTCAGAGTAGTCTTACAATGTAATCCTCTGTTAATTTTTTTAAAATTCTTATTTGTAAATATTTTACTAATCCATTTTGCAGATACATATAAATCTTGAACAATGTGGATTTAGTATGTAATGTTCTGTCCATGTTTCTAAGACAAATGTCAATTAAAATGAGACATACCATATTGTGACAAGCCCTGGCTTGAGGATCCAGCACCAACATCCAGATCTGTAATATATTAAATGAGGATTGGATATCATTAATACAAATCATGCCATGTTGAAAATCTTTACATTATTAGCAAATCAATTAAAAACTATTAATCTTTTGGTAGTCCCATGAGTTAATTGTTTCCTCAATTAAATTCATGATAAATATATCCTGTACTCTTATTTTCAATCAGTTGTGTTGTTTACTGTAGCTTTAATTATTTTTTGGTGTTATTTCATTCTCATCAATTGATGGGCATATGTTATTTTTTTTTTGGATTCTGCTTTTTTTTTTATTATGTATAATATTGAAAAGAAGAATACTGTATTCTTCACATATATAATAATTCACATTTCATTTTGACCAACATGTATAAAGCAATGCCACTTACAGCAAACCCATGTTAACGTGTATGCGCAATTCTAATTTTCGCGATCATTGCGCAATGATTCCTTGAGGAATTACGCATCCGTCATTTGACCAACATGTATAAAGCAATGCCACTTACAGCAAACCCATGTTAACGTGTATGCGCAATTCTAATTTTCGCGATCATTGCGCAATGATTCCTTGCGGAATTACGCATCCGTCATTTGACCAACATGTATAAAGCAATGCCACTTACAGCAAACCCATGTTAACGTGTATGTGCAATTCTAATTTTCGCGATCATTGCGCAATGATTCCAAGCGGAATTACGCATCCGTTATTTGACCAACATGTATAAAGCAATGCCACTTACAGCAAACCCATGTTAACGTGTATGCGCAATTCTAATTTTCGCGATCATTGCGCAATGATTCCTTGCGGAATTACGCATCCGTCATTTGACCAACATGTATAAAGCAATGCCACTTACAGCAAACCCATGTTAACGTGTATGCGCAATTCTAATTTTCGCGATCATTGCGCAATGATTCCAAACGGAATTACGCATCCGTCATTTGACCAACATGTATAAAGCAATGCCACTTACAGCAAACCCATGTTAACGTGTATGCGCAATTCTAATTTTCGCGATCATTGCGCAATGATTCCTTGCGGAATTACGCATCCGTCATTTGACCAACATGTATAAAGCAATGCCACTTACAGCAAACCCATGTTAACGTGTATGCGCAATTCTAATTTTCGCGATCATTGCGCAATGATTCCAAGCGGAATTACGCATCCGTCATTTGACCAACATGTATAAAGCAATGCCACTTACAGCAAACCCATGTTAATGTGTATGCGCAATTCTAATTTTCGCGATCATTGCGCAATGATTCCAAGCGGAATTACGCATCCGTCATTTGACCAACATGTATAAAGCAATGCCACTTACAGCAAGCCCATGTTAACGTGTATGCGCAATTCTAATTTTCGCTCTGTGACGCATATTCTGTAGAGCGCAAGAAACATCATTCCTATTTCATGTGTCACTAATCTAAAATCAGATATCTAAACATCATATGTAGTGTATGTTGTGAGATCTGGATAGGTTTAGTATCTGACTATATACACATTTTTAAATAAATAATCAAATATTAAGATATTATATGAAGTTGGATAGTTACCTGGTTCAGATTCTCTATCAGCTCCTCCCAGGCCACCGGACGGAGAAGCAGCTGCCCTGGCCCCCGCGTCAGGACTTTTAGATCCCGCAGCTGGGAGGGAAGAAGAGGAGGCCGAGGATGGCGAAGATCTAAATCTTTTGCGGACCCGGAGATTGAGGAGCTCGCATAAAGTCACCTCATAAGGGAGTAGGTATAGTTTCCGCGGGGCCTTTCTTTGGCCCCCTCTTTTACGGGCTTGTACCCACTCCCTTATGAGGTTGACTTTTTTGGTCAAGCGCAACCTCATATCTCTGAATCTCCTCATGATTTGATCCTGGCTCCTCCGGACGTCACACACCAATTGAACCGCATTGGTGATAGACTCCCAGAGGGCCTTCTTAACAGGCGCATCTGTCGACCTCCTCTTGTTCCCAAACAGCTGGGGATAAAAGTCCTTGACGGCGTGGACCAGTGCAGCACTCTCTGGCTTGGTGAACCTGGGAGACGTCATGCCTGCTGGGTTTTCTTATAATATATATATAAATTATATATCCAGTACGCCTGCAGGCATTAGAGAACTGACAAAGATGGCAACGTGTAATGGACTTTTATATGGTGAAGTAAACATGAGATGCACCATGGGACAAGTTATCTGTACATCTGATTGGATAAAAGTTTAAAATATTGTTAGAATGTCTGTGAGACCATCCTGACTCAAGTTGTGTTTGTGTGATGAACTCGGATTGGCCGTTCCTTAATGTTTCATATCTTAGTAACTTCCTTACACATACCGCCTGGTGGTGCTGTTACTTCATTTTTCATGTAGACTTATTTGTAACTCATGGGCCTGTCATGCGGATATGTGTGACGCAGATTTAATATCCGTGATCCGTTAAATATTAATGTTTAAATTCTCTTTAAAATCTAATACTGTCACATTATTAAATGTTGTAGACATTTTTCGGTTTAATAACGGTCTGTTTCTTTAATACAAATACACATTTAATATTGTATGTCTTTATTGTTCATAAAATCAATTTGTTGACTTATTGTGAAGTATTGACATTGCTCTATTAAATGTATTTCATAATGCACATTGATTGTGTGCTATTGCGTGACATTAGACTCTAATGTTTTAAAGATGCAAATCTGGTGTTTCAAGATCCGTTTCCCACGCAATATTTCTGAATGTTCAAATTCAGGTTATAATGTCAGTAACTTGGATAATCTGTTTATAAATGTTAAACTACAGGTTTGTTTGTTATTAGTAAATAAACCTCGAGCTTGTATTTGTCTGAACTGCTCATATATGTTATTGTGCAATGGCGTCTTTATTTTTAAATAGACATTAAAAACAAACAATTGTATCAAATGATCTGTAGAGATAGAAAATTGTTTAGACTTTAAAATGTAACTCAATTTATCTTAGTATTTAGATATCCTCAACAGAAGAAATTTAAATGCACATGGTTGAGCCAATCACATAAGGCATCTCTGTGCATCCACCAATCTTCATCTACTGAGCCTATCTCGATATGCTTTTCAAGCAAAGTATGTCAAGATAAGAAGAGAAGTAAATACACTCTTTAAATCTCTTAAAAGGACACTGCCCAAACAAATTTAGTGTTCGTGATTCAGATTGGGCATGAAATGTTAAGCAACTTTATAATTTAATCCGATTCTCAAATGTTAAGAATTATCTTGCTATCTTTCTTTGCAAATCAATAATGATATTTTAGATTACGGACAATTTTTAAAAAAAACCTGGGTTGTCCTTGATGATTGTTGGATCAATTAATCCAACCAAAAAAAACAAGTTCTGTCCAGAGTACTGAAGCAAATAAATTATCTATTTAATGCCTTATTTTTAAAGTAATGATAGCAACATCACAAGGAACATTAATAATATGAGACAATTTTTAAAGTTGCTTAAAATAGAATACTCATTCAGAATGTATAAATCATTAATTTTTTAACTGTCTCCCTTTAAGTATATTTTGAGTTCATGTCCCTTTAAAGAGACATTTCACAATAATGCTTGAAAAATCATAAACCTAGGCACCTTCCTTTTGCTAAATTAGTATAACATATGAGTAAAGCATATTTATATTAACTTCTGGATTGTTTTACACACTGACTGAAATATATATTGTAATGGATGTATTTCGCAGTCTTCAGCTTAGAGGGACATTAAGCTATATGTTATGTATGCATTTTGGATAAGATTATAATATTTTAACAACTTAATATGTTTTGGTATTCAATCATTAGATTGTAATTATATATATTCTTGGATTAAATACATATCTACATAGGCTATTTTGATGATGATGATTGTTGGTTGCACATAGATGCCTTATGTAATTGACTAAGATATGTGCATTAATGTATATTTTTATAAGTATATTTAAAGATGGAATGTAATTCTATAGTACTTTCTAAATATGTTTAAATTCTTTTATGATTTTTTTTTTAAATTAAGACACAATATACTTTGTGAATGTCCCTTTAAGGACCAAAACATTTTGAATGTTGATTTAACATTGACAAAAGAAACTAAAGGGGAATGAAAATTATATATAGATATGTGATGTCTAACCCAAGAGGTAAGATTTTAAAAACTACATAATATTAATAACTATAGTAAAATGTCCCTTTAAATGACTCCACAAGAAAATAAAATCTATTAACATGGCATCTAATAACTAGCTTGTGAAAAATATGAAGTTAAATGACCTACCATTTATAAATGTAAAAATTTATAAATTTAATAAAATAATGTTTTGAGATACCTAAGGAAGATACAAGATCTTATAAAATTAATTTAACATTCAACAACACTGTCACTTTAATGTAAGTGAACCACTTCCCCTTCTTAAAAGTGAAACGAAATAATTTATGTCAAATTTTGACTACATATCCGAAATTATTTTAACATCTAAGAATTTCAAAAGAAAAGCATCGATGGATCTCACTCCCCAATTAATTTAAAAAAGATAGTTTAATTTAATATTCTCTGAATCAGTGGATTTTCTAAAATTAATGCATTATTTGATCTTATGCATGTGCTTGTCAAATAGACAACTACTAGTCATGGGAGTCAAATTGTTTTTTATTGACACATTATATGGATATTTATTATAATCTGTTCAAAAGAGTGTATTTAATAATAAAATGTTGATTATTACCATTTAAAAAATTAAAAGTTTTTGAAACAAAAACAAGAAAATATTCCTGGAAGTCATCAGATGACAATCTGAAATTAAAAAACAAATTTTTACAAAGTTAATACACACATTGTCAAATATTCATAAAATACATTTACAATCATCTTGTGTCTATGCTCTAACTTTGTTCAACATTTTATCAAGATATTTATGATTTAAATTTTAAAATAAATAAAATAAACATACACCATTATATTGTGTAATAAAAATTAAATTTAAATATCAGAATTTCGAATTATACATAATAATGTATATCACATTCCAATAATAAATATATATGTATGCTGAACATAAATGTAATATTTCATGTCCATTCAAATACCTCTATATCAACTATAATATGTATTCCTTTTTCTGATTGTGATCCCTAAATATCTAATTATGAACTAAATATGACTAATGTATGTAAGCTACTAATATTCAACATTCTTCACTAGCATGCATTGGTACACCAACCTGGATAATGCATGGTCTTTGAAAGTCAATTCAGGGGTAAACAGTTGATCTTCAATAGGTGTCTTATTCATCAGTTCATAAAATAGAGGATTAAAATCCAATCTAAAAATTAGAAAATCATCTAAGTGTCTGATTGTGATCCCTAAATATCTAATTATGAACTAAATATGACTAATGTATGTAAGCTACTAATATTCAACAGTCTTCACTAGCATGCATTGGTACACCAACCTGGATAATGCATGGTCTTTGAAAGTCAATTCAGGGGTAAACAGTTGATCTTCAATAGGTGTCTTATTCATCAGTTCATAAAATAGAGGATTAAAATCCAATCTAAAAATTAGAAAATCATCTAAGTGTCTGATTGTGATCCCTAAATATCTAATTATGAACTAAATATGACTAATGTATGTAAGCTACTAATATTCAACAGTCTTCACTAGCATGCATTGGTACACCAACCTGGATAATGCATGGTCTTTGAAAGTCAATTCAGGGGTAAACAGTTGATCTTCAATAGGTGTCTTATTCATCAGTTCATAAAATAGAGGATTAAAATCCAATCTAAAAATTAGAAAATCATCTAAGTGTCTGATTGTGATCCCTAAATATCTAATTATGAACTAAATATGACTAATGTATGTAAGCTACTAATATTCAACAGTCTTCACTAGCATGCATTGGTACACCAACCTGGATAATGCATGGTCTTTGAAAGTCAATTCAGGGGTAAACAGTTGATCTTCAATAGGTGTCTTATTCATCAGTTCAAAAATAGAGGACTGTGAAATACCATCTAAAAATTAGAAAATAATATAAGTGTCTCCAATAGGATGCCTCCACAGCCTTATTCTATCAAATAGTTGGCACTTACCATGTGAACATGTCTTTGTATGTTTTTCAAGGTCAGCAGATTGGAAAGATAATGCCAGACATGATCCCATTGGTATACTTCAATTTCAATCTTGGCTTTTTCCACTGTCAGTCTGGGCAATCTTCACTGTCAGACTTCGAATTCTTCCCTTTCAGTCTTTAGATTAAGTCAACTCCCTAATGGCAGAAAAATTAAAAAAAAAAATATTACTACAAGTGTGGGAATCAGTTCTGTACCCCTCTCCCACCCCCCATTTCTGAATCAATTTCTGTCACTAGCTTACTAAGCGTGTGTAGCATCTTGTGTTCTGTTCTATCAAGTGTGAAGATGAGTCATATTGAGCAGAACGAACCTCTAATGTGTGACATTGAACCATAGCCATGCTAGAGGATAGTTATGCTAGAGGATCCCTTTCTGAGTATGTACATTTTAAGTAATGTGTAAACTAAATACTAGTTTTTAAAATGTATGCCATATGATGTATTTGTGTACAATTCATGCCAGCAACAGTCCATACATTTATACTTACCAGCTGATGTCCTCTTTAAAAACCAGGTGGCAAAGACTCGCTACAGGACCCAATGACCAGAGCATCACCTATATTAATAAATCAAACACATTTTTAGCATTTGATGAACAATCCTAACATGTTTGCACAATTCTCTACTTGTCATTTCCCTAGAGTTCACATCTATTTAGAGCTGCAACAACTAATCGTCATAATCGATAATAATCGATTATCAAAATAGTTGTCAACGAATCTCATAATCGATTAGTTGGTTTGCAATTAGTTGGTCTGTGCACAACAACAGCTGCTCCACTCCAATGAACTCCTGCACATGGTATTGTGTTTTATGGTTATGTCCTTAGCCTAAAGGACGTCTACAGACGTCTACTTTTCACTTTTTCAGGACAGTATACGTTTACAACTACCCCTGGCTTATGTGCAACCCAGATATAATAGTCATCATTTGGATTGTTTATATTAAATCTGGTGATTTGGAACTATGCTTTGCATGATATAGTGCTGAGCTTGTTATTTACACCTTGCCCCTAGATTGATGGGAGTTATTTAAATTGATGTCAACTATTATCTGTTTGCACAATTATTAGTGTATTGCTTGCTATTGCTGATTATATGTACTGTATAAATAAATGTGTAAGGCTTTGTCCTGTTATTGCTATACAGTCCTTAGCGCTTTTGATTTTGTTTTTTATTTTATTTTTTAATAAATTGTGATAATATGTTCCAGATTCAACCTTTAAAAGTATATATTCGTTATTTTTAGAGCGGACTAGATATTTCCCCTAACCTTATAGCTGGTTATTTACCATTGCATATAGATATTCAAGATATTTTTATGTTAGAATGAACTCAAGGGTTACTTTATTGAGAGGCCCCTTGCCAAGGTAGAAAACACTTAGCATTGGTGAAGAGCTAACAAAGATAAATATCCCACTTTGGTGAAATTGGCAAAACCCTACTTATACACCTCAACAGCCTTTTCTCTGCTGCAGGAAATATAGCTGCAAACAGAGAACCAGACTTAGCCAGGAGCATGTGGACATGTTGAGATTTTTGCATTTCAATGCAAAGTTTCTGAAAGAGTGAATAACAGAATGTTATTAGCAGTGATAGTCTAACTCTTTCTAGTCCTACCTCTTTTCAAACAGTTTGTGGTTTTGTTTTGCTTGATTATAAAACTGTGCTCTGCTGCTTAAAAATGGAAGAAACGGTTGTGTTAATGTAAAGTTTTAGTCTGAAGTTTATATTTGTAACACTCATTATGTGGATTTTATTTAAAACATAGAAAACTATTATTGATTCTCTTTTTATCCGATTAGTCGATTAATCGAAAAAAATAATCGGCCGATTAATCGATTATGAAAATAATCGTTAGTTGCAGCCCTACATCTATTGACAATACTCCAGTCTAACTTCTATTATTTACCGTCTAAAGTTGCGGTTGATGACGTCTGCTCTGACATTAAGCCCCTCGTCCCGGATTGGCCCCTCTAGAACAGGATTATCCTCCTCATCTCTGAGGAGGTTTCGGTGCGCCTGGACGCCCTGCAGCATCCCAGCCCGCTGTGCAATATTATGCAGGACACTACAGGCTACAACGATCTTAGCCACCTTCTTTGGGTTGTACTGGAGGGCTCCTCCCGACCGGTCCAGGCACCTGAACCTCATCTTCAGGAGCCCGAACATCCGTTCAACCACCGCCCTGGTTCTCTTATGAGCCCTATTGTAGCGCTCCTCAGACACATCAGTCGGGCTACGCAAGGGGGTAATAAGCCAAGGCCGGCTCATGTACCCAGAATCACCTATAAATTATGAACAGAACATAATTCAAACTGAATCCTCAAAATAGTATTTTGATTCCAATAAAAGTTTTTGTACACGATAATCCCCTACCAAATGTTTATTTTTTAAAAGAATAATCTAGTTCAATCTTATTCTCTATCTTCCCATTTCAGCTAAGACATGCTACATATGCATATTTCTCCTAAACCAAACCTTGTGTAAAATGCAAACTAAATGGTTACATTGCATTCTCTATCTGAGCATTTAAGGTAAGACATGCTACATATCTGCACTGAACTAAAAGTAGACATTAGCGGAAAGAGACAATGACATGGTTAAATTGCATTAGCTAATATCTTCCCATTTCAGCTAAGACATGCTACATATGCGTATTTCTCCTAAACCAAATCTTGTGTAAAATGCAAACTAAATGGTTACATTGCATTCTCTATCTGAGCATTTAAGGTAAGACATGCTACATATCTGCATTGAACTAAAAGTAGACATTAGCGGAAAGAGACAATGACATGGTTAAATTGCATTAGCTAATATCTTCCCATTTCAGCTAAGACATGCTACATATGCGTATTTCTCCTAAACCAAATCTTGTGTAAAATGCAAACTAAATGGTTACATTGCATTCTCTATCTGAGCATTTAAGGTAAGACATGCTACATATCTGCATTGAACTAAAAGTAGACATTAGCGGAAAGAGACAATGACATGGTTAAATTGCATTAGCTAATATCTTCCCATTTCAGCTAAGACATGCTACATATGCGTATTTCTCCAAAACCAAACCTTGTGTAAAATGCAAACTAAATGGTTACATTGCATTCTCTATCTGAGCATTTAAGGTAAGACATGCTACATATCTGCATTGAACTAAAACTAGACATTTGCGGAAATAAAAATAAATGGTTAAATTGCATCCTATAGCTGAACATTACGCTAACATTTTAAAACTACAGTGGCAATTGTCTAACTAATTAACCATGTTGTGCACAAATACTCACCAACGAGATAACCAGGGGGCATTCGTCTTTCCTCAAACGGTCTCCACAGGGACGACTGAGCGAGGATGCGGGCATCATGACAAGCCCCTCCAAAATTCGCACACACATGCATAATCCTCATCTGTGCGTCACAAACATACTGCAAGTTGAGGCTATGAAAATGTTTGCGATTTCTGAAGGGCAAGTCATCAACTGGAGCACGCAGCGCAATGTGGGTACAATCAATGGCTCCCAAGACATTGGGCAATTGAGCAATATCAAAGAATTCCCGCTTCAGGCGCCTCCAATCACCATCATTTTGTGGGAATCCTATGTATTGCTTACTGATACGTACCATGGCGTCCAGAAAGTTATCAAACACCACAGAGAATGTACCTTGAGCCAGGCCATGCATGTACATTTCTCCGGATTGAAAACTCCCGGAGGCCAGGACGTATAGACAACTTAGCATCTTACTCATGCCGGGAACAGCATTCCTTATTCGTATACGTGGCTCCAGATGAGGTTTAAGAAGATCGTAAAGGCCAATGAGCTGTTCGCGATTGAGCCGATACTTATCATAAACCTCAAAGTCGCTCATGTTTTCCAAGGTGGGTCTCACACTGTAGACACGAGGACCTCGAACCAGACAACCCCTTCGTCTCAGTCTGAGCCGCCGAGGCTGCCTGATTCGATCAACAGCTAGTTCGCCAATAGCAGCACCAGCAGCGTCTACCATGTCATCGTCATCCATCTTTCAAAACAGCGTAACAAGGTAAGCACTTGATCTGATGTGGATCACAAGTGATGCTTTGGCCATGTTGTTTGGGGGGATTTATAGTACAATTAGTCCAATGGTAGTGAGTTTGTAATGATTGCTGATTGTATTCACTTGTTTGTATGTGTGCGGCGCGAATGCTTTCAAAGTGGGCGTTTTTGTTTTTTTGGCTGAAATGTTGTTTTCCCCCCAATGAATCTCAATGTGAAAGTGTCAAATATCACACATACAGTGCATGTTTGTAATGTTTGTTCATATGCGTAATCAATATTTCTTAAACGCGATCTTATAGTAACAAGCACACGTCCAGGCTAACATGAATGAAAGTGCATAGTTGTGTATAATGTGCATCGAATGTGATCGATCAATGTTGCTGCAATATTGTTTGTAAACGATAAAGTAACATCTGCCATCTGTAGTATTGTATATATAAGTGATTGCCGAGCTGTCAATATTGTATGCGTCCCATTCAAATGGCACTAATACTGAATAACTTCCGGCTGTCATCTGTAGTATTGTATATATAAGTGATTGCCGAGATGTCAATATTGTATGCGTCCCTTTCAAATCGCAATAATAATTCCGAACTTCCCGTCTGCCATCTGTAGTATTGTATATATAAGTGATTGCCGAGATGTCAATATTGTATGCGTCCCTTTCAAATCGCAATAATAATTCCGAACTTCCCGTCTGCCATCTGTAGTATTGTATATATAAGTGATTGCCGAGATGTCAATATTGTATGCGTCCCATTCAAATCGCACTAATACTGAATAACTTCCGGCTGTCATCTGTAGTATTGTATATATAAGTGATTGCCGAGCTGTCAATATTGTATGCGTCCCATTCAAATGGCACTAATGCTGAATAACTTCCGGCTGTCATCTGTAGTATTATATATATAAGTGATTTGCGATCTGACAATATTTATTAATTGTCCCATTCAAATCTCCCTAATAATGCTGTTCCAAACTGTTATTTACGTATATGTTGTATTGTAGTATTGAGTGGTAAAGTTCAGAAAGGGGCGGTACAGTCGTGAATCTGTGATGTGTATGGTTGAATCTTCTAATGACGTCATCATATTATTAACCTGCCTATGTAGTTCTGAAATCCTCATTGTGTTGTTGTATTGTGCTACATTGTTATTGTGTGCTGAATAAAATATAAATGTGTGCTTTGTGGTTGCGTGATGGGTGATGCGTGTTATGTACATCTACGTATATATTGTGATTGTGTCCCACATATGCTGACTTCTATATAGCGGTCTGGCATTGTTGTTCCTTCCCATAAAGTGACATCTGTAATCTGGTGTAATGATGTTCTTCTTGTACGTAATTCCTAATGGTATATTGTGAGTGAATCATGATGTTAAAAGTACATTAAAATCCATATGTTCTGTTTTGTGATTCCTATAGAGAATGTAATGTGTTTTTCCCCCATCATTTGAATGCACATGTATGAGTGAATGTTAAAAGTAATGTATGTGCATCCATGACTGATCATGTGTTAAGCCTATGTAGATATGCAGTTGCTGCAAGCATATGAGTTGAATAAATGAAATGCAATAATAAAGGTAAATGAGAGGTGTTTCCCATTGTGTACTGTTTGTGAATCCTGAAAAGTTTAAATTATTTTTGTGTCCGTTTAAATGTAATATTTTTTTTAAAAAAATGTGTTACTAGTGATGTTGATTTGTAGTTGATGTAATATAAAAGTCTGAAACAATTTAATGGTGTTGTGAATATTCAATAAGTAAAATCCCTAAGTCCACCATAGGGAAATAGTCATTTCTTGATCTATTTATCATAGCTGGGTGCAACGCAGAAAAGCATGTATTTTTTTCCTATTTCTAGCGCTGGTATTTGGAGTTTTTTTGTCTACGCTATTTGCGTGTGTTAGGGAAATCGGTCTGTCGCGTGCACGAGCACGTCTTCCCCATAGAAGTCAATGGAGGCTCCAAATTTTGGTCAATTTTTTTTTCTAAGACTGGTTTTCCTCGTAAAGTGAGTGACGTCATGAGCTTGTGTTAAAAAGTAGCTAAATCGTGTTCATTTTATGATAAATAACTTTTTAGTGTATGTAATGTGGTGTATATTGTTTGTATGCATCGATGAGTGTATGTTTGTGATAATCTTATTAGTTAGATGTAGCTATATGAGGGTCTTTTCCCGTGTGTCAATGTAAGTCAATGGGAAAATGGATTTGTGTTGTTTTTTTTCTAACACCCGAGATCTCACAACTTTGATCCTTTGTATTTGGATGAAAAATTATTAAATCATAAAAATAAATATTGTGTTGTGTTTGTATGAGTGTAAGTGTAGTTTGTGTAATATTTGTTTTGTGATTCGTGGATGTTTATTTTGTCGGTATATGTTTACTACTGGGTTTGAGCTGTCGGTAAAGATTTGTGCGTTGGGTGATTTTTGAGTGTCGGTAAATGAACTCTAAATACCGGAGTCCGTAAGAAACCCGCGTTAGGAGCCTCTAACGCTGGTTTTCACGGCTAACGCCAAACTCCAAATCTAGGCCTTAGCTAATTAACAAACTATCTTTCAGCTGTAATAGTTTTTTGTTTTAACCAATAGCTGTTTAGTTTGGGAGATAAAGAGTGAGTTTTTCACTTCCAAGTTAAGCAATGATTATGGCTCTTTAGCTGAAACGTGTAAGCTTAACCTATTCAGCTGTTTTTAATGTTTTGTTTTTTTTTTTAATTCCTGGTGGTGTGATTATGGACTTTTAAATATCATTTTGGATTCAATAAACGTTATGTTTTATACATTTGGATATTGCTTCGCTCTCTTTTCCTCTCATAGTAATACCTAAACCAGGTAATCATTTGAAGAAATTTGATTATTTTTGCTCTATCTCTTGAATCAATATAAATGTTAAAGGGACACTGAACCCCAATTTTTTCTTTTGTGATTCAGATAGAGCATGCAATTTTAAGCAACTTTCTAATTTACACCTATTATCAATTTGTCTTTGTTCTCTTGCTTTCTTTATTTGAAAAAGAAGGCATCTAAGCTTTTTTTTTTGGTTCAGTACCATGGAAAGCACTTGATTATTGGTGGGTGAATTTATCCACCAATCAGCAAGAACAACCCAGTTTGTTCACCAAAAATGGGCCTGCATCTAAACTTACATTCTTGCATTTCAAATAAAGATACCAAGAGAATGAAGACAATTTGATAATAGGAGTCAATTAGAAAGTTGCTTAAAATTGCATGCTCTGATCAATTGTGTCCAATATATATTTTAAACATTTTGCTAAAATTTGGGGTTGAGTTTTCTCTCTCCAGTCACTTTAAGTTCTAACAGTACAAGACATTGTTGCTCAATATACCATATAATTTGTATTCTTCTTATGGAAGCCTTGGCATTTGACATTAGATAACATAGACATCCATGAAATTAGTTTGAATGGTATTACCCTCCAAAAAGTAGCATTATTCACAGATTTTGTATTTATATTTGCATCTGTCCTATAGTTGTCCTATCTCAGTGTTGGAATATTTCGAGTAACAAAATAAACTGATCATTTTACAGTACGAAATGACAAGCTGTAACTCAAGAAAGCAAAAATTTCAGCCGCATATAAAAATATATTGAATACGTCTATTTTTATTTTTGTCACACTGTGTGTAACAGCATAATATTGATATTTACAAGATGAACACTAAAATCTTCACCCATTAGCTTCTTTATATGCAATATTACTAGGAGGAAGAGGATACAGGTTTCAGCATGGCGTATTTCCTACCTACAGCGAAAAAGTGAGAGCACAAAGATGGAATTAGCGTAAAACGGTGTGCTGGTAAGACAGACTTCTCAGCAATGAGAGCACCAAGATGGCATCTGGTGTAAGGGAATGTCATTTCCGTATTAGGGAAGCGCATGCGCAGTCAGAAAGCCGGTGGGCAGCATGGCGGATAACTCAGTGTCAGAGCTGCTCCTACAGAGACTACAGGATGGGGACTCAGAAGGCCTGGACAGTCTGGATCTGGCAGCTGAGTTGGGTGTGGATCATCAGCAAGTCGTTGGGGCCGTGAAGAGTCTGCAGTCCCTGGGAGAGGTGAGGGGAAATGAGGCTTAAAAAGGCTGATGCAATACGGTTGTCATAGGCACTGATACATGATGTCCTATAAGCAAATAATATAAATGACTAATATAGTTATCTGTCAAATAAAGGTGCTATTTGACAGAATAATATGTTTCCAAGAAAAAGACAACCACCACCCATCAGCACATTTTTTTTGATGACATATCTCATTGGACTTGAAATATCACAGGGGGATAACTGGAGTTGGACCTAATTTTAATACCTGGCTGTATTATTCGTAAAAATTAATAACAAAAGCCCTGGTGCTGCCTTAGAAACTAATTGTATTAGACCTTTATGGTGTAGTTCTACAAGAGTAGGTGACATCCAGACTGTGAACAGCAGAATGTGTTCCAGGCTCCAGCCCTCTTTCTTGGCAGGCAAAATATTAAACTGTGATAGCAAATGTAAATATTGTGGTAAGAAGTAAATATAGATTGAAATTAAAACGTGAACATTGTGCAACAGTATGGATAAACATTGTATTGATATGTTATTACACATGCATGTTTAGATGACAAATTTAGTAGTGGTGAGCATAAATCTGCAAGGAGAGAAAGTAATTCTACAGTTTATTAACTTCATATAGCTTACTATTATTTAGTTGTATTATTTAAAGGGACATGAAACCCCAGGTTTTTCTTTTGTTATTGAAACCTAGTTAGACAATGGAGCAGTATTGCACTACTGGGAGCAAGCCGCAGATTGGTGCATCTTCTCATTGGCCCAGGCCCACTCACTGTTTTCAGCTAGCTCCCATTAATGCATTGCTGCTCTTGCAACAAAGAATATCAAGATAATAATGACAATTTGATAATAAAATAAGTAAATAATAAAGAAAAATGTATGCTCTGTCTGTATTGCAAAAGAAAAAAATATTTATCAGATTAACTTTGTCAGTAACTATTATATTGCAACATTATGATGAGGATGTTCTATGGATGTCTAATTGGGTGACTTAACCCCTTCATTACTGCAAATTTTCGAGAAAAACTTGCCCAAAATACAGGAGAATTTTTAGCATTCTTTATATCACTCCGTTTAAACAGAAATGGAACGTTTTGCTTATTTTGATTTACCTATGAAAACAATGTTTTTAGGATCGATCTAGGACCATTTTGATATATTTCATACCACTGTTTCGCCGCCATATGCGATCATATTAAAAAAAATTAACTTTTTCACGGACTGGGTTTCCCACTGAAATCATTTACATGACACTTGTGCAATCATGCAACTTTTTTTTTTTCTTTCTTTCTTTCATGATTCAGATAGAGCATACAATTTTATTATTTACTTCTATTATCTAGTTTGTTTGTTTTTTTTCTTTTTCAATTTATTTCTATTTAACTTGTTTTGTTCTTTGTATCCTTTGTTGAATAGAATACCTAGGTAGGCTCAGAAGCTGCTGATTGGTGGCTGTACAGATTTGCATCTTGTCTTGGATTTTAGCTAGCTCCCAGTAGTGCATCACTGCTCCTTCAACAAAAGATAACAGTTTCTTTATTAAAATATACCTCTCCTGTTTTTATACGTTTATTCTATGTGTTTAACCTCTGCAAAGAGGTTAAAACGCTTAGTTAAGGTACCGTTTGGGTACTGCAGAAAACTGCCGGTCTTGAGCAGCGCCAGTAACTCAATCCAGCCCTTTAAGCAAACCTAGGTTACAGAATTGCATTTTGTCCTTTCTTGGGAGTATGAGATGAGCACAATTTTACACAAAAGTAAGAAAAGTTTACAGCGCAACTGCGCAAATAATGAAAAAAAATGATTGTATATTGTAAAGTTGCTTTTACTATGTGTAAGTGTTGTATGTCACTTTAAGATGAATGACCTATATATATATATTTCCCATTAAATATGTTTGTCTCCCATATATTATTTATTTTTTTATAATTGCTTATGCAGATAATTGAAGCAGAGCAGAGGTCCAGTAAGCGCTGGGAACTAACTGCAGAGGGTGAAGAAATTGCACGTGAGGGCAGTCATGAGGCCAGAGTCTTTTACAGTCTTCCTCAGGATGGATTGGCACAGACTGAGCTAATGGTAAATATATAAAAAACATACATAAAATTATATAATAAAAGAAAGAAAACACCAGCGCTAGTATACTCCAAGAGAAAAACAAATAAATATTTGAGACCAGTACATTTCAACAAGAAATGCTTTGTGGTATTAATATCCTTATATAAAATATTCAAAGATTGTACAGCACTTCTATTAAAAAATTGTTAACACAAAATTAAATTAATACAAATATATGTAAAAAAAAACAAAAAAACATGCAATTGATCATGAAACTAAAAAGTAAAAAAAATTAAATGACAACTCATGCTGCTATGGAAAGAGGCAGTGTACCCCTTGACTCTGTAAAATATAGAAAAATAAAGATAAAATCTAAAAACAAAGCACACTGAGGTTATAGTCTCTAATCAGAGTGAAATGGTATGGTCCATCCAGTGATGTAATTAGGATAGGTTCCACCTCCACATTTATTTTAAGTGAGGATATATCCCAAATAGAAAGATGGCTTTAGGCTTACCAGATTCTACCTCAATCAAATGAGGTAAGTTGAATACTCCAGGAGAGGCAAATGGCGCCACCCTTCGTCCTCCCGATGTGAATTATCGGATGCAGTTCCTCTTGGTAGGAGGATGGTCTTTGTAGGGGGATACACTCAAAGATATGTATTTTGAAGGAAAAAAATAAAAAATCGCATAGTGTGATACAGTATAACAAAAGTGAAAATTTATTGAAACAAGATAGTTATACACACACTTTAGGACCTCAATCACAATGAGGTACGGTACAGGCAAAATTAATCCCAATCCGACTTTAGGGAACAGGACTGCAGTGTAAAAAATGCAGCAGTATACCGAGTATATACACTGGTGCACATCAACAGCTCCTGTCGTATTTGTTACTGTTACCCGGGGACGGGATGTGTGTCATATCTCTCTTTAGATGAATTTGCTCTGTTAAGACATATTTCTTTAAATGTGGTATTTTTATATGTGAAATTTGTGATTTTGTTTATTTTAGAACTAGGAAGTTTTTTATTTCACCACTTTTTTTTTTTACCACACTGTTTTTACAATACTGTTTTGCATTATCGGTATTGCTTTTATTATGCTTATATTATGTATTATTAAATGTATCATTATATGCTTATAAGTCTTAAATCCATGGATTGTTATTAAGATACTACACTTGATATTTAGTAGATTTTGGTCAGTATTTTGATTTGTACTTGGATTTAGTTAATTAGCAGATATTGGTCAGCAGGTTTTAAATAGGAGAATTTCACTGCTCCCTATTTTTTACTAGCGCTTCCTTTTGTTGTTGTAATAGTTGTCTTTATCTTTTGATTTTTTTTTTCTCTGAATCAAAATTTTAAAGGAAGTACAATATCCCATAATTTTTTGCACTAAGAATCAGTTCCTATTTTTTAACTATGCTTATAAATTACCAATGCATGTCATTAGCAATCCATGGGGGATTGCCTGCTTCATTGCAGTTTCTGGAATATACATGGTTAAAACTAACCTAAAGATCTCTTTTCTTTTTCTCTTTTTTCTTTTTCTCTCTCTTTCTCTCTCTCTCTCTTTCTCTTTCTCTTTCTCTTTCTCTTTTTCTCTCTTTCTCTTTCTCTTTTTCTCTCTCTTTCTCTTTTTCTCTCTCTCTCTCTCTTTCTCTCTTTCTCTTTTTCTCTTTTTCTCTCTTTCTCTCTTTTTCTCTCTCTTTCTCTCTTTTTCTCTCTCTTTCTCTCTTTTTCTCTCTCTTTCTCTCTCTTTCTCTCTTTTTCTCTCTTTTTCTCTCTCTTTCTCTCTTTTTCTCTCTTTTTCTCTCTCTTTCTCTCTTTTTCTCTCTCTTTCTCTCTTTTTCTCTCTCTCTCTCTCTTTTTCTCTCTCTCTTTTTCTCTCTCTCTCTCTCTCTCTCTCTCTCTCTCTCTCTCTCTCTCTCTCTCTCTCTCTCTCTCTCTCTCTCTCTCTCTCTCTCTCTCTCTCTCTCTCTCTCTCTCTCTCTCTCTCTCTCTCTCTCTCTCTCTCTCTCTCTCTCTCTCTCTCTCTCTCTCTCAGCTAATATTTCATAAACATATATTGTGTGTATGCTATTTAGCAACTTCATAAATTTGTATATCCATTTTGTTTCTTGTAGAAATTATCCTTTGGAAAAGTTGGATTTAGTAAAGCCATGTCGAACCGCTGGATTCGTTTAGACAAATCTGCAGAAGGGGGACCTCGTGTTTTCCAAATTGTAAGTAGGAAATTACTATCCCTCCACATATTTCTATTGGCTTTAAAAAGGCTTCTTTTATTTTCCATTTGTCCTTTGCTTCTTAGTTTGAAATATTACGTCCTGTACCGTATACTTTTTTTATTTTTAGTTTAAAGGGACAGTCAACACCAGAATTTTTGTTGTTTAAAAAGATAGATAATCAACTTATTACCAATTCCCCAGTTTTGCATAACCAACACAGTTATAATAATACAAATTTTACCTCTCTAATTACCTTGTATATATGCCTCTGCAAATTTGCCCCCTTATTTCAGTTCTTTTGACAGACTTGCATTTTAGCCAATCAGTGCTCACTCCTAGGAACTTTACGTGTGTGAGCGCAATGTTATCTATATGAAACACATGAACTTACGCACTCTAGTGGTGAAAAACTGTCAAAATGCATTTAGATTAAAGGGGGTGTTCTAAAATAAGTTGTATACCATAAGAATGAGGGTACTACGTCTCTTCTGGTGACGTGAAATCAGCTGTTGGAGGTGTGTGTCGCTCACTGCTATATTTATATACTTTTTACCTCTGTGATTATCTTGTATCTAAGCCTCTGCAAACTGCCCCTTTATTTCAGTTCTTTTGAAAGACTTGCAGTTTAGCCAATCAGTGCTGGCTCCCAGGTAACTTCACGTGCATGAGCACAGTGTTATCTATATGAAACACATGAACTAACACCCTCTAGTGGTGAAAAACTGTTCAAATGCATTCTGAAAAGAGGTGGCCTTCAAGGTCTAAGAAATTATCATATGAACCTCCTAGATTAAGCTTTCAACTAAGAATACCAAGAGAACAAAGCAAAATTGGTGATAAAAGTAAATTGGAAAATTGTTTAAAATTATATGCCCTATCTGAATCATGAAAGTTTATTTTGGACTAGACTGTCCCTTTAAGGCTACTTATTTTAGAACGGGTCGAGGAATTCTATGGCCCGTAATCTTCATTGCGCATGCGCGAACAATGCCTTGGTTGTCAAGACAATGACTACACGGACCAATCAGATAACTCAGTAACACTTTTTTCCTATGTATTATCTGATCGGTCGTAGTCCGTTTGATTTGCCCACCTCCATTCAATATACTAATTGGTCCATCCCGCGCCGCCAACTTTCCATGCCGGGGGGGGGGTGCTTATGGGGGTTACAGGGGGTGCTGATGGGGCTTACGTAAGTTACACAGGGGGTGGTTATAAGGGTTACAGGGGGTGCTGATGGGACTTATATAGGTTACACAGGGGGTGCTTATGGGGGTTAGTACCTACATAAGTCCCATCAGCACCCCCTGTGTAACTTACGTAAGCCCCATCAGCACTAAACCCCCACCCCCCCCTCGGGCACGGAAAGTCGGTGACGCACGATGGACCAATTTGTAAATTGAATGGAGGTGGGCAAATCAAAGGGACTACGGACCGATCAGATAATACAAAAAAAAGCGTTACTGCATTATCTGATTGGTCCGTGAAGTCACTGGCTGTACAACCAATAGGGTCGTGTTGCCTGCCGGTGTGCTGCCTACGCCTTGTCTCTGATGAGTGAGGAGTAGGGTCGGTTGCGCATGCATGGCATTGTTTGCGCAATGAAGTCCTATTATTAGGACATATAATTCCTCGACCCGTTGCCTTGTTTTAATCAGCTGTTTTGAGCAGGTTGGGCCTCTTGCGCATGCACAGTAAATGCCACACACCTCCAGCAGCTGATTCACGTCACCGGAAGTGACGTAGGTCACGCATTCTTATGCGGTATACAACTTATTTTAGAACAGGGGCCTTTAAAGTCTAAGAAATTAGGATATGAACCTCCTAGGTTAAGCTTTCAACTAAGAATACCAAAAGAACAAAGCAAAATTGGTGATAAAAGTAAACTGGAAAGTTGTTTAAAATTACATGCTCTATTTAAATCATGAGGGGTTTTTTTTTCTTTTAACTTGACTGTCACTTTAAGCTATTTTTGTTTACTTTTGTATTCTATTTTAAAATTGTACTATTTTAAAGTGTTTTGGGTTTTTGTTTTCACTCTTGTACATTTGCCTCTAATCGTACAATCCTTCCAACATCTCCAATGCTCCTTTTGTACTTTTATTAATGTATAACAGGTGGATAAGGTGGAGGACGCTGTAAAAGACAAGCTTCAGTTGATTCTGCAGGGAAAAGCGGACAAGCTTAACGAAAAAGACAAGAATGAGCTGAAGAAGAGGAAGCTTCTTAATGAAGTGTGAGTGCTAAACAAATGGAATGGCTATTGGAACCTCTCCCCTTCAAAGATGTCACTTTTCTTGTGCTTAGGACGCAGAATTCAAATTTATAGCGAGTTAAAGCCACTTTCCTATTTTATTATTAAATTAACTTTTATATCTTGGTATTCATTGTTGAAACGTATCAATACCTAGATAGGCGCAGGACCTTGCATGGGACAGGAGCACTGTAGGGCAGTGCTACAATGCTTGTATCAATGTTATACATATAAGGCTCAATACACACTTCTGAGCCTATCTTGCTAATATCCCATGAATAGTTTGAACAACAGAAAGCAGTAAATTTGAGAAGCATAAATTTGTTTTCCATGTCCCTTTAAACATGTTTCATTGTTAATTTCCATTTGAATTTCTTGTTGTTTTGGATACAATTATTTTTCCACTTGGGATACAGTGTAACTGATTTGTACTGCAATGCTTGTGCATATTTATCCATAGATGTAGTTTGGTATGACTACGTAATTGTTGTTTTTGCATTATTCTTGCATATATGTAATAGCAAATTTATGGAAGCACTCCCATTTGTACAGCTGTACAAAATAAATCACTAGCTTTTACTTGCAGCATGTTACTTGTCACAGAATAGAAGCAGCTTTCTATGTGTGGTCACTATAAACTGTCAGGTAATGAGATTCTGGCCCTAGTCTCTAGAACACTGAGACTTTTGCATAGCTACCACTTACAACCCACTAAATTGAACCCTGTTCTGGCTTCACTTTAATTAAACCTTAATGTTGCTGGCCTGGCCCACAGATGGCAAATATCACTAACCATGATCTAGTCCCCACTTTTTTTTTATCATAGAATTCAGCTCAACCCATCCTCCAAACCACAACAATCTGTATCGTTGCCCTACCCCTATAATCACAGCTGAAGTGGCTGTTTAACCAAAACACATCGCCAATTGTGACCCTGCCCCCAAAGAGCAGCAAGCACTAACTGCACCTCACTAGACTGGGCTACCCCTACACAATTTCCCCCACATGCACATCTCCTTACCACCAGCACTCGGGTAACCCCCCCCGAACCCTCTCTTAAATATGAAAACCCTATTTAAAGGGACACTGAACCCAATTTGTTTCTTTCAGAATTCAGATAGATCATGCGATTTTAAGCTACTTTCTTATTTACTCCTATTACAAAATCTCTTGGTATCTTTATTTGAAAAGCAAGAATGTAAGTTTAGATGCCGGCCCATTTTTGGTGAACAACCTGGGTCGTTCTTGCTGATTTGGGGATAAATTCATCCACCAATAAACAAGTGCTGTCCATGGTTCTTAACCAAAAATTGGCTGGCTCCTTAGCTTAGATGCCTTCTTTTTCAAATAAAGATAGCAAGAGAATGAAGAAAAATTGATAATAGGAGTAAATTAGAAAGTTGTTTAAAATTGCATGCTTTATCTGAATCATGAAAGAAAAATTTGGGTTCAGTGTCCCTTTAATGTTGAAGAATTGTATTTTATCAGCCTCTTCTGAAAGCCAGCAAAATATCTCTTGTGGGGTTTTCCCTTGCCACAGTTTGGTTGGAGATTCCTCCTATTTATAGAAATATTATTCAAACCTGATTAGTTATCTAATCAGTATGACTCCTCCTTTTACTTCTGATTGGCTAATCAGCAGCATATGCTCCCCTTGGAATGATATTAACCACCTGAGGATCAAAACTCATTGCAGTAGGAAAAGGAGACCCTTTAAAAACTCTAAAGGAGTCTTTAGTAGATGGTTACCATAAAAATGTCAGTCACTGACCCAATGTATTAACGCTATAGTGCGCAGTGTTTCAATGAACCGCTATCCCTGAAGACAGCACACAATTTCCCTTACATGAAAGTACAGTAATTTGTCTACTTGGTGCCTTTTACATTGCGTTGGGCTTTAAAAGACACTAGAATCCCAAAATAAGCATTCCAACAGAGTGAGACGTCTTTTGAAAGAGAAGGGGGTCCCCCTTTCAAAGGAAGTTTTGCATGCCCAAGTGACTATCCACTTATCACCATGGTAACAGTAATCAGCTGAAAGAAATAGAGGTATGGCACAACATCAGAGGATAGCCTCTATTTTGCCCCCCACAATGCATAGAGAAACCTGAAGCCGCTTATTTGAAAGCAGCGAATCAGTGGTCCAGTGTTTATCAATTTGCCAGATGATTGTAATAATGATAAATACCTGTATATTTTTTTTATTTTTTTCCGAGGGTTTTGGGTATTAAGAGATTTTTTTTATTACCCTCCTCATCATAGAAACGTATCATAAGACCCCTCCCCTATTTTTGACTGAGGTTGTTTGGTTAAGCCAATTTGACCACCTTAAATAATCCTTCTGCTACTCTTACATTTAAATTGGATCAAAGCTGCCATAGCAGATACTGCAAGCATTTGAAATCCCCTTGTTTCCTCTAGAGGACTGACAGTGCTGTTTTCCCCCCACAACATTTATTAACATACATATATCTCCCACCTTATACTGGGGAATTTGAACATTTTAGTTGTAGTCGTTTATTCTGATTCTTACTCTGTTTTTCCTTTATTTTCAATTCATTAATATGTTTGCATACACACATTATCTGTTCTTTTGGTTGCTATTTTGTTTTTTGCTTTTTATGTTACTTAATTCTAAGTCACAGTTTTCATTTTTTATTTTATTTTTAATTAAAAAGTGTTAACTTGGGGTATGGTGAAACAAAATGTAACCCTATTTTTTTATATTTAAATTTGGTTTATTTTTAGAATTTATATAGTTCCTACTTTATGTTAATCTCAGTTTGACCACTAGATGGGAGTGGTTGCGCTTCAAATTGATGTGCCCTATCTTCTCCTCATTTGTACTTTGGGGATTATGTTTAGTTTAAAGGGACATAAAACAAGTTGAGATCTGTGCATATCCTAAAAGGGCTAATTCATTAAAAATAGTTTGCATAACAAAAATGTTTAAAAATTGCTGGCAAGTATTTAAAACATTTAAAAAATAAGCAAAATTAATTACATAGCTAAACTGCCTGGAGCAGCAAAATCCCCCCCCCCCCCCCACCACCACAACTTTATCAGTATTTAGACACAGGCATTGTATTTCAACGGAGTTCACAGCTTCTAGGCATGCTCCAGCAGATAATCCCTATGCATTTTTGTATTCTACCAAAATAAAAATAGATATAGATACAGCCATAGAAGGAGATGTGGGGGGAGTTAAAGCTTTACAATTCAGAAACTAAAAAGAAAGGGTTAATGGTGGGGCACTGCAGTATATATTTGCAGGTAAAGTAATTCAAGTACATATTATATTTTGTCTCTATCCCAACTTGTTTTATGTCCCTTTAAAAGGACATTGTACACTAGATTGTTCTTTGCATAAATGTTTTGTAGATGATCCATTTATATAGCCCATACAGTTTTTTTTAATGTATAGTTTTGCTTATTTTTAAATAACTTTGTGCTGATTTTCAGCCTTCTAACCAAGCCCCTAAGTTGTAGAAGTAGACTGTTGTCTATCTTCTCCAGCTTGCTCCTGTTTGTATAAAGTGTCTTTTCATATGCGGGGGGGGCTGCTGTTTTTGCTTTCCAGCCCCTTTCAGTGGGTGTCCCAGCCTAACATTTTTCAACAGTGCTAAACTGGGAGCTTCTAAGTAAGTTTTTTAAAAGGTTTTATACTGGATGTTTGATCATTATCTCTGCATCTTCTTCTTTATAGTAGTGTCTATTACATGCAGTTATATGAAAATAGGTGTAATATCATTGATTAATTTGAGGTTAAAGAACCTGCGTGCCTCTCGTGCATGCAATTTTGTCCTTGGTGCTCAGATTTCTGTGGCCCCATGTTGTGTGTCACTATAGTCATGAAATAAAGAAGAAATTTCACACCTGCACTTTGCAGCAGCTCCATATTTGTTGATTTGATGTGTTTTTTTTGTTTTTTTTTATACATTATTGTATGTGTATCTATGTACAAAAAAAGATTGCCACTATGACTAGCTACTATATTCTGTATAAACTTGTCAAACCCTGCTATAAAAGGCACGGCAAATGTCAGGGAGCCACAGAGCTTTAACATTTTACCCCTGATTATAAAAATAAAAAAAGATGTTTATTTTATTAATATTATTTTCTATTTTACACACATTTTTTTATTTTTGTTCATGTGCCAGTTTGTTTAGAACAAAGGAAAGATCTGTATTTCTGTGAGTTGAAGGCACCCTATTTAATAAAGCATACTTGTATTACAGGACAGTTAAAACCTACCGGGTAACAAAGGGAAGTGGATTCAGCACGAGCATCAGCAAACAGGAGACTGATCTAACCCCAGAGATGATCGCCAGGTAAGTAGAGGGAATGTGCTGTGCTGTTTTATCTTGCACAATTGATAAATACTCAGGTTAAAACATTTGACCAGACTTGATTTCAAATAAGTGATTCACAGTCCACACACATTAAATTGCTTGTATGCCCAGCCTTTTATAGCAAGTTAAAGGGATGTAAAAGTAAAAAATACATTTTCAAAGTTCATACAGAGAATGCAACTTATAAAGACTTTTCAATTTACTTCTATAATCAGATACTTTATTTTCTTGTTAGCCTTTGTTAGAAAGTGTGTGTGTGTATGTATGTATGTATGTATATGTGTATATATATATATATATATATATATATATATATATATATATATGATATATATATATATATATATATATATATATATATATATATATATATATATATATATATATATATATATATATATATATGATATATATATATATATATATATATATATATATATATATATATATATATATATATATATATGATATAAAAAGTCTACACACCCCTGTTAAAATGTCTGGTTTCTGTGTAAAGGGAAATAAAAAAAAAACAACTAAAATAATATGGTTGCATAAGTGTGAACACCCTTTTATAACTGGGGATGTAGCTGTGTTCAGAATTAAGCAATCACATTCAAAATCCTGTTAAATAGGAGTCAGTACACACCTGTCATCATTTAAAGTGCCTCTGATTAACCCCAAATAAAGTTCAGCTGTTCTAGTAGGTCTTTCCTGACATTTTGTTAGTCGCGTCCTACACAAAAGCCATGGTCCGCAGAGAGCTTCTAAAGCATCAGAGTGATCTCATTGTTAAAAGGTATCAGTCAGGAGAAGGGTACAAAAGAATTTCCAAGGCATTAGATATACCATGGAACACAGTGAAGACAGTCATCATCAAGTGAAGAAAATATGGTGCAACAGTGACATTACTAAGAACTGGATATCCCTCCAAAATTGATGAAAAGACGAGAAGAAAACTGGTCTGGGAGGCTGCCAAGAGGCCTACAGCAACATTAAAAGAGCTGCAGGAATATCTGGCAAGTACTGGTTGTGTGGTACATGTGACAACAATCGCCCTTATTCTTCATTTGTCTGGGCTATGGGGTAGAGTGGCAAGACGGAAGCCTTTTCTTACAAAAAAAAACATCCAAGCCCGGTTAAATTTTGCAAAAAAACATCTGAAGTTTCCCAAAAGCATGTTGCAAAAGGTGTTCTGGTCTGATGAAACCACAAGTTGAACTTTTTGGCCATAATTCCAAAAGATATGTTTGGCGCAAAAACAACACTGCATATCACCAAAAGAACACCATACCCACAGTGAAGCATGGTGGTGACAGCATCATGCTTTGGGGCTGTTTTTCTTCAGCTGGAACTGGGGCCTTAGTCAAGGTAGAGGGAATAATGAACAGTTCCAAATATCAGACAATATTGGCACAAAACCTTCAGGCTTCTGCTAGAAAGCTGAACATGAAGAGGAACTTCATCTTTCAATATGACAACGACCCAAAGCATACATCCAAATCAACAAAGGAATGGCTTCACCAGAAGAAGATTAAAGTTTTGGGATGGCCCAGCCAGAGCCCAGACCTGAATCCAATTCAAAATCTGTGGGGTGATCTGAAGAGGGCTGTGCACAGGAGATGCCCTCGCATTCTGACAGATTTAGAGTGTTTTTGCAAAGAAGAGTGGGCAAATCTTGCCAAGTCAAGATGTGCCATGCTGAAAAACTCATACCCAAAAAGACTGAGTGCTGTAATAAAATCAAAAGGTGCTTCAATAAAGTATTAGTTTAAGGGTGTTCACACTTATGCAACCATATTATTTTAGCTTTTTATTTTCCTTTACCTAAAAGAGATTTCAGTTTGTTTTTCAATTGAGTTGTGCAGTTTATAGGTCACATTAAAGGTGGAAAAAGTTCTGAAATGATTTATCTTTGTCTCATTTTTACATCACAGAAACCTGACATTTTAACAGGGGTGTATATATATATATATATATATATATATAAATATGTATAAAACAAAATAAGTGACCACGTATAGCATAACTGTACGCATTTCGGGCTCCACTCAGGCCTTGCTCACCAGCTGTATGCTAATGTCTCAAGTAAGCACCTTTTTATATACATTTCATCAGTACGTTAACTCCTTGTTTTCCTTAAAGCTGTATACTCTTCACATCACAGTTTTGATCCTCTGCTAATTTCAACAATAATTGCAACATCTAGTCTTCCTGTATAAACATAATCGTTACAAAAGTAATCTTAAAGGGACATGAAACCTACATTTTTTTCATGATTTAGAAAGAGAATGCAATTTTAAACATCTTTCTAATTTACTTCTATTATCTAATTTGTTTTATTCTCTTGATATTCTTTGCTGAAAAGCATATCTAGATATGCTCAGTAGCTGCTGATTGGTTGCTGCACATAGAAGCCTCATGTGATTGGCTCACCCATGTGCATTGCTTTTTCTTCAAATAAGGATATCTAAAAAATGAAGCAAAATAAATAATAGAAGTAAATTGTAATGTTGTTTAAATGTGTATGTTCTATCTGAATCATGAAAGAAAGATTTTGGGTTTAGTGGCCCTTTAAACTTACGGTTTAGTACATTGTTACATAGTAAAGCCTAAACATTTAGTATTTAGTTGAAATGCTTAAAAATAACATAACATTTAAATAAAAAAATCATCTCAAATCTGGAGCTAATGGCTAAAACCTCTTCATTAAACATAGCACACAACTAGCAATGAAATATTGAATCCTTCTCATATTGTTAACATGATTTCTCTAAAATCTGCTGTGTACTGTTTCAATTAACTATATTTTATACACCATTAAACTAGGGATGCACCAAAATTTTAGCCGCAGAAAGTTTCGGCCGAAAATGGCATTTTTGGTTATTTCGGTTTTCTGATTTTTTGCCTTTTATTTTCGGTAAAATTATTGTGTAGCATATTTCAAATTTGATGCCAGCCTAAAGCTGCTGTTTGAGTTCATTACTTAACTTACTGTTTTGCATATAATAATACTTTTATAGGACTATACTTTATTTTGAAAATTGGTAAAAAAAAACAAAAAACAAAAGGTTAAATCTGATTATGTTACACAGAACTAAATAAAGAATAATACTAGCGATGCACCAAAATTTAGGCCGCCGAAAATCTGCAACTCAAATTTCGGCCCAAAGAGGAACAAAATGGCTAAAAATGTACAGTCCTCCCCTGTTCTATTGAGTTACATGTCTATCCTTAGCATAAGGTGAGCAACACAGCACTGGCATGGTACACAGAGCACACACATAAGTACCATGACATGATGATATTTGAAACCAGCAGTGCCCTTTTTTTTTTTTTTTAGAAGGAAACCAAAGTTCTGAATACAGTATTCAAAGGAGGATAAGTAACATGTTTATAAAGACTTGATATTATCAGACACAGACCTAAGCACACACAGTGAATATGTATAAGCCTTATATACAGTGCTTATACATCAGCCTCTTGTGCGTAGACATTCTATTCGCCTGAGGCAAATATGCGTGCACACTATATATGCATAAGCCCCAAGCTTAGCACCCACCAGACAGTGTATACAAAAAAGCACAGTAACTTTCTATAACCACCTTGCACGTAAGGTCGTAGCTAAGTCCGGTGGTCCTGGTGATAGGAAGACTCCATTTGGGGCTCCAGACATATAATCTGACGGGTCAGTGTGAGACCCGAACCAGGAACTAGGTGGAGATACGATAAGAGACGATCAGGTCCAGCCACGCCCATAGCACAGATAACTACACCCAAAAACAAAAACACGTCCACCTCGTATTGTTGTCTGGCTATAACCATGCTCTCCCTTGTAGAGCTTCACCAGTTTCACTGCAGATCACGCCCTACGGTACAAGTGACCACACCCATTTGTTGGAGCTTTCCCGCCTACAAGCTCAGCTACACACACACACACTGTAGTTAAAAAAGAAAAAAAACAATTTCGGTTTTGTTTCGGTTTTCGGCCAAGAGCATCCTGAATTTTCGGTATCGGTTTCGGTCCAGAATTTTCATTTCGGTGCATCCCTACATTAAACAAATTACTAGGCAATATAAATTTATTGAGGCTTAAATTGCTTACTAGTAACAGCGAGAAAAGAAAGAAAACATTACCCTTTAACTGTGTTACCGTAGCTAATAGTTATAATAATAATATTTTTACTCTAATGCAGATACAATAGTATATCCTTTCAATACTGCTGGAAAAAAATTATTTATATTTCATTTTTATCATGGGTCTTTTTTGTAGTGGGTCCTGGAGAGAGAAGAAGTTTAAAGCATATAATTTTAACGCACTGGGCGTGATGCCAGAGTGTGGTCACCTGCACCCACTGCTGAAGGTGCGCACGCAATTCCGACAGATATTCCTTGAGATGGGGTGAGTTAAAAATGTATTTTGCAAACTATTCCTTCTTACATGTTTTCACACTTGATTATTGAATGTTTATTTTTAGAAAGAATATTTTGCTACAAATTATTTTTTAATTATGTATTGCCAAATGTTTTACATACAATAATATAATAGTATAGATACGTTCATTAATTTTACACTATTTAAATTAATTTTCTTATTTTACAATAAAAAAAAAATCATAGCTAGAAAATTACATTTTGTTGTCCTTTTTGTAGAAATACTTCTTATATCAATTTTGTTTTTTATTTTTCTGAAAAATATCATAGTAAGATTAAAAGTATTTAATAATGCTAAAAGGGACAAAAGTTGTAATTGATGTGGTTCCAGCACTTTTTGCTGTATATCTGCATAAAAGTTTAGAAACACAGATAAACCTGCAGAGTAGTCAGTTTTTAAACATGCGTTGCAATTTGCTGCCCCATTTGATGTCACTGCCACTTGGGGAATGTTCAGGAGGAGTGTGTATGCATAGTGCATATTGCCGTATCGGCATACAGCGATTCATTTAAAAAACAAAAACAAATTATGTGTGCAACAAATGTTCCTTATATTTAAAATGCTCACCTTTTGCATTAAAATACAACTTATCCCTTCAATTGATTCCAGTTTTAAAGGAACATAAGTGTTTGGCTTCTTTAATATCCATTGATGGTTTCTAGATATTTTTTGTTTTACACATCATATAAATTTGCCTAGTTAACACCACAGTCCTTAACCACTCAATGTTGACCCATTTCACACCTCAAAGCTGAGCTGTTTTGGAGCTTTTAGATCGTTTTAAGCACTTATGGAATCAAAGGGACAGTTTATCGTAAATTTTTCTGCCCTTTAATTTGTTCCCAGTGATCAATTTTACCTGCTGGAGTGTATTAAATTGTTTACATATAGACCTATTACCTTTTATATTGGCATTTGAAATAGCTGATTTTGGCTGTGGTATTCCTACCTATACTGCACGTTTATGTACTGTAAATATAGACTATAGAAAAGCTGTGTAAACATCACCAGGGGAAGATATTACACTCGCTCCTAGCGGGAGGTATTAGAGATAAGCAATAAAATATTAATTTTGAATTGTTCTCTATGTATTTGACTTTAGTATATACTATATAGAGGGAGATAATATAAAGAAGCATGCATGTGGGTGTACAGAAAGTAATAAAATACATCTGATTTCGCTTCTCCCCTGGAAGTCAGTTTAAAAGAAAAAAATCCATAAGGGATTGCAACTATGCACAGACTCTTTGATACGGTTCCAATGACTATCGCTATACCAACTGCAGATAGACAGGTACAGGACGTACTCACCACTCTAAAAGCCCTTCTTCTTCCAACTTTCATTAAACTGGAAGCAACCATGCAGAGCCTATTGACTGAGACGCAGGCTCTTAAGCCGCCATCTTTGTTGGCTGACCGCCACCTTCTCCCAGATGCTCGACTTTGCGAAGATGTTAATCCAGCTGAGTTACAGACACTTGTGAACCTGGAGCAGGACAAACTAGAAGTGGAAGTTGCCGCGGGGTCCTTTGAACAAATGGGACTATATATGGCCTCTGGTAAGCAAGCAACTGAAAGCTTACGCTGTGGGACTGCGACTCTACATGGAGAACGGCGTCTCTGGCGTGGAGATGGTGACCAGCAAGAAACGGACACGGCCTCACCTTCTCCGCACATGAGACTCCCATATTATCAGCTTACCTCATTCTGTGAGTCCTTCAATACTCCAGGCGGATCTAACGCTGCATACAGTGACAGACATGAGCGTCCCATATCCGGATCTAGACAAAAGCCCACCCAACCAGCCGGTACTCCGAGAACAAACAGCCTTGCTTACATACAGATTCCTTTAGTCAACACCCTGACCTCTTTTTATGAACATTTCTACCGTGAGACCGGGCAGATAATTAGTGAGGAGAAGCTGCTGTATCCCTGCTGTCCTACCGGAGTTGGTTAATATATGAACTTATGGAGGTGACGCTGGTTGCACGGTATTGGGACATACAGGTTTATTTTCATGAATACAACTGGACATACTTCTGTTATAAAATTTTAAGCAACGTTTCTTAAAGGTGTCTGACCCTGCTCCCACATACCAGTTTTCGTTGTGCTAGTATAGGCAGAGCAGCCGGTAGCGAGTAATAACTTTTGATTGCGAGGCTGTCTCCTGAGAGTTCACATCTCTCTTTATGTTTACTATTGTTCTGTTTTTGTTAGTTTTCTGATTATATTGTTTTAGTTTGTTTATTTATCAGTTTAAGGGAATACACCGATGAATCACTAGTTTCTCATCGTAGCCATATATTCACTTGGAACTGAGCATATTAACTGTCATTGTTATTACTGCTTTAATCTCTAACTAAATCATGTTAACTCCCATCAACCCTAGTCTGGGGTAAGTTTACTAGGTAGGCTTAGCAATAATGGAACCTATCTTTATTGTTCCTAGCCCCATATTAACAATGTGTTTGTCTGCTGGAGAGGAAGCTTACGACTTGTTGTGAACTTGAATCTTGTTGTGCAAACAAGAGATAATGCCACCTACAGTATGGGTTATGCATTCATGTTGCTATGTTGCTCATCCAGACAAAAAAAAAAAACATATATACAAATTAGATATGCCTGCATGTAATAGTGCTGTTCCTACCTATACCTTATTGATTAGCTCATGGTCTCCTTAGGCTATGAATGTCAGGACCACATGCTGCCGCCCAAGTTTTTGGAATAGTTCCTTTAGAATCCTCCACGTAGATACTGTTGAACGGCTGTCACAGGTTTACTCCTTAATGCTCACATAGACCATGAAATAGTTCACAATAGATCTTTGTTTTACTTGTTCGCTATATCAGACGTAGAAACACATTTTATCATTTTATCATATCCTTACTGAAAGTTTTTTGCGCAGTGTTATAGCGGGGGGTTTTGCCTTTTCTATCACAATTGCTACTCACACCATTATACACGCTTATTTTGGGCCGCAACACCCTCACCTTCAATTCGAAAGGCATGTGCATGTTGACCTTTAACATACTGTTTACTGTTTTAATTGCTTGGGTTATATCCATACAAACATTTTCCTTCACTCTCACTTTATGTAGTGATAGGCGACTGTTCAGTGGGGCAAGAGACATAGGTTTAGAAATTCAAACTGCTGTTACATTAAGAGAAACATCCTTAAATGACAATACACCTCAATCTGCATGACCCCCAGACTAGGGATCTCTGTACCGGTGGTTTTAATTTATTAGACAGTTGGGGGGGTGGGTAGGGGATTAGTTGGGGATACTGTTAAAAGGTAAAATGGAAGGGGGGCGGAGCCTGGCTACAGCTACGATGGCTGTGTAACTCCGGTGCTCCGCAAGAAGGGACTCTCCTAAAGCTATCCTGGAGTAGTTATATCTAACTAAACACTGACCAACGGTGACCTGGGGCAACCCTAACATATGTAGAGGCTGTAGATCGAAGATCACCTCCATACAGTGACCGCAAGGAACAGCGTGGCCTCTCGAGAGACGAGAGGCCTCACAGTCTACCACCAGCCTGCCTGTAAGCCAACGGACCGACCGCAACACAGCCGCGGTCTTCTGTATACAAGGCACAACCTGACTGCAGCGGACAAGCGACCGAGCGCTACAAGGCACTGCGGCGACCTGTGACCAAGGGGCCCTTTACCATCGCCGCCCGGACTCAGACACAGTCTCAACACAGTCAACCGCAAAAGGTATTTACCTGCTCTAAATCTGACCTAACGGTCCTTCACAGCCCACAGGTACACCTACAAGGGCCGAAGTGGTGACAGCTGCTTCAATTGAGACTAACGCACAGGACAAATAAATAAATTGAAGGAAAAGGGAGCCAAGGCAGACGCCATTATTGCGGCCTGCTTTGTGCTATAGAAACTACGCAACCCGCCCACGGACAGTGTTAAAATATGATACGGGCATAGACAGAAACACTGTAAAAGGCAGAGTTAGGTGAGGCATCCTTCACTCACTAGATATATCACAGTTTATGCTAACATAAATCACTTCCTACCTACCCCAGAAAACAGCTAATAGCCAGTGAAGGGAGAAGAAGTAAAAGCTACACGCAGGGGCGAAAATTCAATCACCCACCTCATAACCCCTTATCCCTCTTAACAAGCAGGGACAGTAATATAATACAGCAAGACAGAATAACACAAGGAGTGTACACCATATCCAGTCTTATTGAGGTTTATCCCGCAAAACATATAAGGCGGTTCCACATTGTGCACATAGCAAGCTGCTGGTAAATAGAGGTCTGGACTATAAGCTGCCCCTTATCTGCTTCATAAGCAACTTTAGGTTATTCACACTGAAGCTATACTGTAATTAACCATACAATGATTGCGGCTAGAAGAAATACAAAAACAGACAAAAACTTAAAGCAAGGCACAACTAAATCCCACACCATGCCGTCTTTTTTTGCCACGGAGCATCCATCGCCTCCGATGACTTCTCAAAATAAACATATCTCTTCGCACGGCCACATAGCCGAATCCTCACCCTCACTCAACATCCCAGAAAATATCCCCTCCTCGCTACTATCCCAATTTGCGACAAAACAAGAAATATCCACTATATTTAGAACCTGCCTCCGCGAAGAATTAATGGAGATGAAACAAGAATTACACAATTTCGGTTCCAGAGTGGATATGATAGAAGCAGAAACAGAGGAAGTGAGGGAAGACATTCAAAGATTAGAGGAAAAGACGTCAACGCACCAAGATACATTTACCGCTTTAATGGATAAGATCGACGATCTAGAGAACAGGAGCAGGAGAAAAAACCTAAGGCTCCGCGGTATTCCTGAGTCCGTTCTACCGAAAGACTTTCATGAATATTTACAATCCCTCTTTACCTCCATAAAGGACTCCGCTTACCCAGACAACATACTATGGGTAAGAGCTCACAGAGCCCTCAGACCCAAACCTCCAGAAAATGCTCCCCCCAGGGACATCATCATTAGATTTAAGAACTTCCTTGAAAAAGAAATGTTATTAAATCAATCTCGCAAACGACAACCTGTCAGATTTAGAGGCAACGTTGTACAGTTTTTCCAAGACCTCTCCACAAGAACTCTACAGATAAGAAAAGAATTTCTTCCTCTCACAACCACACTCCGCAACAAAAAGATCCCGTACAGATGGGGCTTCCCAGTCCATTTAATGGTAATACAAAATGACCGTCGATACACCTGTCACTCACCTGATGACATCTCATCTTTCTGCAAAGAACTGGGTATAGATCAACCCTCAATAATACCCTCTGCCCTTCCTCCTACTTCAGCACTACCTAAGAGACCAAAACCTAACTCCACGAGATGGCAGACTAAGATGCCACGAACAATCTCTGATCACAAACAAACTGGAAGACGCAACGAGGAAACTACGCAGGAGTCCCCCGGTCGCCTCAACTCTGAAGATGACTGACTACAAAACCTTTTAATTTGCTATTTGACATTGAAATGTACTGGTTGTTTTTATGGACATACCCCAGAGTCACCTGTTCCCAGGAGGGTAAGAATCTAATTCAAGTAACACTGTCTAAATTATGTCTAATTATATCGTAACAATCTGACCCCCCCCCTTCCCTCCCTCCCCTTCCCCCCCCTTTCCCTCCCCCCCCTTCCCTCCCTCCCCTTCCCTCCCTCCCCCTACCCCCCTCCTCCCGCCCTCCCCACTCCCCCCCCCCCTTCCCTCCCACCCCCTACATATTTTGCCCCATTAGCTTGGACATACCTAATGGTACGTTGCCCTAGGTCACCCTAGAATCTCAAAATCTAAGAATCTACCCCAGATGTTTACAAAGACTTTCCCCCACCCTCAGACAATTTGTTGTGAGGGAGGGGATGGCCAAGTTCTACCACTATGAGTCCCATTCTCTTGTATTGTTCCCCTAAAGGACTTTTTCTCTAATTTATGTCTATTGTTAGACTTAGAGATATGTTTGTATTTTTTTTTATGTTTATGTTTTCAGAATATGTTCACAATGCTTATTTTGCTCTTTCCAGACAATGTGAAGGCTATGAAAAAATGTGTACTCACTGTGCAATTGAGACTTATTCATGTATTATCAATATAATGTATATTCCACTCTATCTATCCCACATACACTTACTCTTACAACATGACAAGTCGGAATAACAAAGACTCTCACCCCTTGATCATTCTATCACAGAATGCAAAGGGTTTAAACTCACCTTGTAAACGCTCTAAGGCAATGATAGATCTAGCAAAGAGAGGCGCAGATATTTATCTACAGGAGACTCATTTTAAGAGAAACTGCTATCCTAAATATTTGGGCCGCACGTACACCCAACATTATCATAACACAGGCCCTACCAAAAAATGTGGGGTCAGTATCCTGCTCAAGAAAACATTGCCTTTTACACTTCTGAACAAAATAGCAGACAACGATGGCAGATTTTTAGGTTTGGTAGGCCTCCTGTACGGTAGACCTATAACCCTTGTTAATATATATGCACCCAACACTACTCCAAAACCTTTTTTTAATAAACTATTTAGCAGACTGCTGGACACCTCAAAGGGCCCGATTTATCTGGGAGGAGACTTTAATTTTCCACTCCAACCACAGTTAGACAGCACTAACCCCTACACCAATCCCAATACGAAATTCCTTACATACTTCTGGAAACACCTCAAACTGCACAATTTATATGATACATGGCGATACTTACATCCGGAAGTCAGGGATTACACGTTTTATTCTTATCCCAATAAGTCATATAGTCGAATCGACTATATTTTCGCTAACCAGATAGGCCTATCCCATATCACCAAATGTGAAATCACACCTACCCCATGGTCAGACCATTCTGCAGTCCAGTTACACATTAATTGGCCAGAACGCAACACTAACCACAGTCATTGGATGCTGGATGACACTCTCCTAAATAATGTAGAAAATGTTACGAAAATAGATAAAACCATAGAGGAATATTTTCTTATCAACTCCCCTTCTACACCCAATCAGTTTGCAGTCTGGGAGGCACATAAGTGCTTCCTCAGAGGCGAATTTATCAAATTGAAAGCTCAGATCAACAAGATACAAAGGCAACAATATTTAAACCTTACCTCCAAACTTTCACATTTGTCCCTCCAACATAAACTATCCCCGACAGATTCCTCTATTCTAAATGAAATTGAGGTGATACGGAAAGCACTAGACGACTTTCTTCAGATAGAGTACATTACACTAAAAAGGGAAACAAATAGCTTATTCCACTTTGAAGGAAACAGAGCAGGCAAATACCTGGCCAGAACCCTTAGAAAAAAGAAACTTAAGTCATACATATACGAAATACGCACTCCAGGCAAACCTTCTCAGAAAACCACCCCAGACATTCTCAAAGAATTCCACTCCTTCTATTCAAATCTATATAATATACACTCTGAAATTCCCTTAGACCAATTCTCACAGGATATCTCTAAATTTCTCCAAGGGTGCCCGCTTCCATCCATTGATAAAACACAATTGAAGGATCTTAATTCACCTATTACCCCACAAGAAGTCACATTTGCGATACAGGAGTTAAAAACGGGGAAAAGTCCAGGCCCCGATGGATTCTCCGCAAGATATTACCAGACTTTCCGAAACACTATCATACCACACTTAACAAAGCTATTTAATTCTATAATAGATGGAGAGTTATTTCCTCCTTCCATGCTAGAGGCACATGTGGTTGTGCTTCCAAAACCGGGTAGGCCAGCCACAACACCTTCTAACTTTCGGCCCATCTCATTGTTAAATCTAGATATTAAACTTTATGCGAAAATCTTGGCCACTCATATGAACAAAATTATCCCTGACATTATACATACAAACCAAGCAGGTTTTACCCCTCGCAGAGAAGCCCGAGACAACACCATTAAAATACTGAATATTATTGAATATGCCACAACTAACAATATCCCCTCCATAATTTTATCACTAGACGCTGAAAAGGCGTTTGATCGCCTCAGTTGGCCTTTTCTAATACAGACCTTGAAAAAGTTTGGATTTGATGACCAATTCACCCATATGATCTTTGCACTATACAATAATCCCACAGCCAAAATAAAATTAAACGACTCCCTATCCCTCCCTTTCCATATAAACAACGGTACTAGACAAGGCTGCCCGCTCTCTCCAACACTGTTTATCCTAGCAATGGAAACCCTTGCAGCATATATCAGAACCACACCCTCGATCAATGGTATCTCCATAGGACAACAAGAATATAAAGCATCCTTATACGCGGATGACATCATCCTCACACTCGCGAACATTCCCACTTCCATCCCACCATTGATACTTCTATTTCTCCAACATAGGTGTGTCCGGTCCACGGCGTCATCCTTACTTGTGGGATATTCTCTTCCCCAACAGGAAATGGCAAAGAGCCCAGCAAAGCTGGTCACATGATCCCTCCTAGGCTCCGCCTTCCCCAGTCATTCTCTTTGCCGTTGTACAGGCAACATCTCCACAGAGATGGCTCAGAGTTTTTTGGTGTTTAAAATACCTAGCTTATGTGTTCCCACCGTTTCCTCTCATTCCCAGGCTGGTAGCCAGGATCAAACAGGAGAGGGTATCGGTGATCTTGATAGCTCCTGCGTGGCCACGCAGGACTTGGTATGCAGATCTGGTGAATATGTCATCGGCTCCACCATGGAAGCTACCTTTGAGACAGGACCTTCTTGTTCAAGGTCCGTTCGAACATCCGAATCTGGCCTCACTCCAACTGACTGCTTGGAGATTGAACGCTTGATTTTATCAAAGCGAGGGTTCTCAGATTCTGTCATTGATACTCTTGTTCAGGCTAGAAAGCCTGTAACTAGGAAAATCTACCATAAAATATGGAAAAAATATATCTGTTGGTGTGAATCTAAAGGATTCCCATGGAACAAGATAAAAATTCCTAAGATTCTATCCTTTCTTCAAGAAGGTTTGGAGAAAGGATTATCTGCAAGTTCTTTGAAGGGACAGATTTCTGCTTTATCTGTTTTACTTCACAAAAAGCTGGCGGCTGTGCCAGATGTTCAAGCTTTTGTTCAGGCTCTGGTTAGAATCAAGCCTGTTTACAAACCTTTGACTCCTCCTTGGAGTCTCAATTTAGTTCTTTCAGTTCTTCAGGGGGTTCCGTTTGAACCCCTACATTCCGTTGATATCAAGTTATTATCTTGGAAAGTTTTGTTTTTGGTTGCAATTTCTTCTGCTAGAAGAGTTTCAGAGTTATCTGCTCTGCAGTGTTCTCCTCCTTATTTGGTGTTCCATGCAGATAAGGTGGTTTTGCGTACTAAACCTGGTTTTCTTCCGAAAGTTGTTTCTAACAAAAATATTAACCAGGAGATAGTCGTGCCTTCTTTGTGTCCGAATCCAGTTTCAAAGAAGGAACGTTTGTTGCACAATTTGGATGTAGTTCGTGCTCTAAAATTCTATTTAGAGGCTACAAAGGATTTCAGACAAACATCTTCCTTGTTTGTTGTTTATTCTGGTAAAAGGAGAGGTCAAAAAGCAACTTCTACCTCTCTCTCTTTTTGGCTTAAAAGCATCATCAGATTGGCTTATGAGACTGCCGGACGGCAGCCTCCTGAAAGAATCACAGCTCATTCCACTAGGGCCGTGGCTTCCACATGGGCCTTCAAGAACGAGGCTTCTGTTGATCAGATATGTAAGGCAGCGACTTGGTCTTCACTGCACACTTTTACCAAATTTTACAAATTTGATACTTTTGCTTCTTCTGAGGCTATTTTTGGGAGAAAGGTTTTGCAAGCCGTGGTGCCTTCCATCTAGGTGACCTGATTTGCTCCCTCCCATCATCCGTGTCCTAAAGCTTTGGTATTGGTTCCCACAAGTAAGGATGACGCCGTGGACCGGACACACCTATGTTGGAGAAAACAGAATTTATGTTTACCTGATAAATTACTTTCTCCAACGGTGTGTCCGGTCCACGGCCCGCCCTGGTTTTTTAATCAGGTCTGATGATTTATTTTCTCTAACTACAGTCACCACGGTATCATATGATTTCTCCTATGCAAATATTCCTCCTTTACGTCGGTCGAATGACTGGGGAAGGCGGAGCCTAGGAGGGATCATGTGACCAGCTTTGCTGGGCTCTTTGCCATTTCCTGTTGGGGAAGAGAATATCCCACAAGTAAGGATGACGCCGTGGACCGGACACACCGTTGGAGAAAGTAATTTATCAGGTAAACATAAATTCTGTTTTCAAGAATATGGGATGCTGTCCAACTTTCGTATTAACCATACAAAATCAGAATTCATTAACTTAGGGACACCTCAAGAGGACCTATGTATATTAAACTTACATAAATTCAAATATCAACCAATAGCAATCAAATATCTAGGGATCCTGATCTCCCCCCGCTTACAAGAGTTAGTCCCTCTAAATTTCAACTCCCTGAAATCCCACGTCAGCGCCACACTACACTCCTGGGCCAACAAACCAGTCTCTTGGTTGGGAAGGATAAACGCTATTAAAATGGTGATACTCCCTAAAATTCTATATGTTATGCAGGCATTACCCATCCCTATCCCTGACTCCACTATCTTCTCCTTACAGAAGCTTATCAATGCGTACATCTGGAGCCATAAGCGCCCCCGGATTGCTACACAAACTTTATATCGCCCCAAGCTAGAAGGAGGGCTTGGAGTGCCCAATATACTATTATATCGCTATGCTACCTTCCTTACCAGGATAGTGGACTGGAGTAGACATGCACAACACAAAGAGTGGGTGGGCTTAGAGCAGGAAATCGCAAGAGAAGGCCAACTGGGAGGGAGATGTTGGCTCACAACAACAAAACGTGAAAGGAATACTACAGAACTCCCATTTCTAGTTAAAGAAACGCTTAATGTATGGGGAAAAATCTTAAGAGGATATAAATCTATCTCTACAACTCATTCGCCCCTAACACCTTTCATAGGCAATCCAGAAATTCCATACCAACCTCCCCCTCGTCACAGTAATAATCCCACCCTTACCCAGGTACTACCTCATTACTCACTTATACAAAACGGTAAATTAAAGCCCAAGGAAGAACTGTTTGACATAATGGGACCGGCCATAAATAACTGGCTCATATACCACCAACTAGCACATTATCTCGCAACTCACGCAGAGAGACATAATCTGACCCGACCCCTAACTCCATTTGAATCCTTATGCTACCTACCTTTTCCGACAACGGGCATCCTATCCACATCGTATAAACTACTAATCACACACCGATCACTCCACCCTCCATCTTACACCGTGAGCTGGGAGAGAGAATTAAGTGAACAACAATCACCTAAGACATGGAAAACAATTTATAAACATATGAGTTCATCTGCTTCCTCTATGAATATAACAGAAATGAACATGAAACTTCTCTGTAGATGGCACTACACCCCAGACAAACTGGGAAGATTGTTCCCAGGCTCCAACACTAACTGTTGGAGAGGATGTACAGAAAGAGGCACCTTCCTCCATATTTGGTGGTCATGCCCGATCGCCCAATCTTATTGGTCAGATATTAGGGAGGAAATAAAATTAGTGATAGGTACTCTTCCCCCATTCACTCCGTGGACCTTTCTTTTTAACTACCTGCCACAGACATCATGCTCATTGCGTCTTAAACTCCTTACTGTAATGATTAATGCAGCTAAAAGGTACATCCCATACTATTGGAAACAACCTAATTTACCATCTATACCATTCTGGCGAGATAGAGTTTCCACTGCCATAGCCATGGAACAATACCACTACACAAAACAACATAAAATGGAAGAATTTTTATCCATTCGTCTACTTTGGGAGGAATACCTCTACTCCTTGAAACCCATTGCAGTACTAAATACATGTAATTAGGACCTAGGCACGTACACACACATACCAAACTAGACCTTCTTATTGATATTCATAGTCAAAGAAAGACAGACATATTCTGGACCTGTTCTCTTTTCCTTTTCTTCTTTTTTCCTTTTTGAATTCTTGTTGTGTGAATTGTTACAACTTATATTAAGAGAGATCAAGTTGTTTGTCCAATATTGGCTGGAAGAGTTACGACATGCTTACCGAAGGACATTCTTCACTTTCTGAGTACCACAAAAAGTGTAACTACTTCTGATTATACCCTGTCTTTAATGGTGCTACTGTTTGTTCTTATGCACCATGATCAAGCTGTATTACTACTGAGTATTGTACATTTTAACTTGATACAATAAAGGTTTTCAAAACTTAAAAAAAAAAAAAAAGGTAAAATGGAAGAGCGGAGTATGTGGGGACAGCAAGACTGTGAGCGGCATTGGAAAGATGTAAAGTGCCTCTTGTGTACTGACATTTGTCATATATTGCTTTCATGGACTACTGCTATGTTATACACAATGTTACCTCTGTATAGGTTGAATCTTTATTGTATTTGTGAATGTAATTCTCATAGTATTATCTGGAAATGTTATTTGATGTCTCCACAACTTGGCTCTCAATAAAAAGAAATTTAAAAAAAAAAATACATCTGATTTCCCTGCAAGCTCGACCCATATAAATGGATTGTGGTTTCAAAAACCAAAACCAGCTATAATAAATGTAAAAAAGCAATCTCTTATACATTTTATATTCTGCAGCTGATATAACACAAGTCATTGAAAACACATTAAGAGAAAACAATTATACAGTACCTCTGTCCCTTTAATTTTCCAGCAAGAAACAGACATAGCTTTGTTCTATACATAGAAGCTTCCATGAGCCTCTATATATATATATATATATATATATATATATTTATATTTTAAAGGGCAATTAAGCTGTATATATTTGCCGTCATTCAGCTTCATTCTTACTGAACGAGCCCATCCCTTCTGGGTTTTTGGGGCATGGTGACATTACAAAGTAAACACTTGGTGAGGTCACCAGCATAGTCTGTTTTCTTCTGGCAGTGACAAACACCCTTGGTTATCTTGCAACCATCTGGAGTGCAGTGGGGGCGCACTTTTCTCTAAAAGCCACCCCCTTTTATCAGAATCACCGTTTCAGATCATGCTCCTTTTTGGCTGACTGTAGAAAAATGCCAAGAAGAAACACACCCATTGGGGTTCAACATTTTATTTGCATTTTTAAAAACTATCAAATAATATGGGAACAATATTCAAAACCAGAGCTTGATGTTAAAATTCTGCAGAGAAAAAAATATTTTCTGACAATTTTTCTTTCTTTAATATGTAAATGTTTTTATTAACATATCTCCATAAAATATATATTATCACATTAGGAAATATCAATAGTCCATTACAAAAAAAAAAAAAAAGGCAAATCAGTCTTTAAAAATATTAGAAAAATGCAATTTTGAGGAAATACACTTTTGAAAAAACACCGGTGTTAAAGGGACAGGAACCCCTAAAATTTTCTTTCATGATTTTGATAGAACATACAATTTTAAACAAATTTATAATTTACTATCTTCTAATTACTTTCACTATTATCAAATTGGCTTCATTCTCTTATCATCCTTTGCAGAAGGAACAGCATTGCACTCCTGGCAGCTAGATGAACACATCTAGTTAGCCAATCACAAGAGAAAAATGTGTGCAGGCACCAATCAGCTAGCTCTTACTAGTGTAAGATATGTGGGTATTCTTTTTCAACAAGGGTTACCAAGAGAACGAAGCACATTTGAAAATAGAAGTGAATTTAAAAGTGTCTTAAAATGACATGCTCTATCGGAATTGTGCACGTTTAAAAGGACAATCTACACCAGAATTTTTATTGTTTTAAAAGATAGATAATCCCTTTATTACCCATTCCCCAGTTTTGCATAACCAACACAGTGATTTTAATATACTTTTAACCTCTGTGATTATCTTGTATCTAAGCCTCTGCAAACTGCCCCTTTATTTCAGTTCTTTTGACAGACTTGCAGTTTAGCCAATTAGTCCCTGCTCCCAGATAACTTCACGTGCACGAGCACAGTGTTATCTATACATGAACTAACACCCTCTAGTGGTGAAAAACTGTTAAAATGCATTCTGAAAAGAGGTGGCCTTCAAGGTCTAAGAAATTAGCATATGAACCTCCTAGGTTAAGCTTTCAACTAAGAATACCAAGAGAACAAAGCAAAATTGGTGATAAAAGTAAATTGGAAAATTGTTTAAAATTACATGCTCTATCGGAATCGTGAAAGTTTATTTTGGCCTAGACTGTCCCTTTAATTTTTACTTTCCTATCCCTTTAAGCTATTGACTGTACAACTTACCAGTAGCAATCACAGTTGTTGGCAAAAAGCTTTTTTTTTATGTATATATATATATAGCAGTCACTTTTTCTTTTTTAAATTCTTTGATCATTTGCAAGACGTTTTTAAACAATTTTAGTACTTTTTCTCTTTGGATATTACCCCATGGCAACAGTATTTACAGACTAGGAAATAACAAGTGTCGATTACAAACAAAAACATTTCCCAATGTAATAATGATATATATGGTATATTTTATTGTGATTAAAAAAATAAGTGTTTACATATATAGAATACAATAGAGAAAATCTTTTTAAGGAGACTTTTTTTGGAAAAGTTTTTTGCAAGATTTTAACATCCAGCGCTTGTTTTGAATATTGTTTGTTTATTATTTAATAGTAGATATTTGAGAGAAATATATAGTAAAAACAAAGCTAAAAAAACTCAAAGACTTTGAAAAAGGGCACACAGTTGTACACTTTGTTTTATAAACAATGCAAGCGTATCTCGACTACTGCCAGCAGATGTTACTACCTAGCAAAAGATCAGAAATCATTTCTTGCAACTCACCCCTTACAAAAATATCAGTGCATTTTCTACAAATTTGCTTTAGCGGCTGTCATGCTGAAGTAGAGCACACTCTTCCGTCAGTTCACGGAGAGGGTTGTACTGCTTGTGATCTGAAGGTCTGAAATCTATATTTAAAGGGACACTGAACCCAAATTTTTTATTTCGTGATTCAGATAGAGCATGCAATTTTAAGCAACTTTCTGATTTACACCTAATATCAATTTTTCTTCGTTCTCTTGCTTTCTTTATTTGAAAAAGAAGGCATTTAAGCTATTTTTTTTGGTTCAGGACCATGGAAAGCACTTGTTTATTGGTGGATGAATTTATCCACCAATCGGCAAGAACAACCCAGTTTGTTCACCAAAAATGGGCCGGCATCTAAACTTACATTCTTGCATTTCAAATAAAGATACCAAGAGAATGAAGACAATTTGATAATAGGAGTCAATTAGAAAGTTGCTTAAAATTGCTTGTTCTATCTGAATCACAAAGGAAAAATTTGGGTAAAATTTGGGTTCAGTGTCCCTTTAACCCCTTAATGACCGGACCATTTTTCAATTTTCTTACCCTTAATGACAATGGCTATTTTTACATTTCTGCGGTGTTTGTGTTTAGCTGTAATTTTCCTCTTACTCGTTTACTGTACCCACACATATTATATACCGTTTTTCTCGCCATTAAATGGACTTTCTAAAGATACCATTATTTTCATCATATCTTATAATTTCCAATAAAAAAAATATAAAATATGAGGAAAAAATTGAAAAAAACACACTTTTTCTAACTTTGACCCCCAAAATCTGTTACACATCTACAATCACCAAAAAACACCTATGCTAAATAGTTTCTAAATTTTGTCCTGAGTTTAGAAATACCCAATGTTTACATGTTCTTTACTTTTTTTGCAAGTTATAGGGCCATAAATACAAGTAGCACTTTGCTATTTCCAAACAACTTTTTTTCAAAATTAGCGCTAGTTACATTGGAACCCTGATATCTGTCAGGAATACCTGAATATCCCTTGACATGTATATATTTTTTTTTAGAAGACAACCCAAAGTATTGATCTAGGCCCATTTTGGTATATTTCATGCCACCATTTCACCGCCAAATGTCATCAAATAAAAAAAAAAGTTCACTTTTTCACAAATTTTGTCACAAACTTTAGGTTTCCCACTGAAATTATTTACAAACAGCTTGTGCAATTAAGGCACAAATGGTTGTAAATGCTTCTTTGGGATCCCCTTTGTTCAGAAATAGCAGACTTATATGGCTTTGGCATTGCTTTTTGGTAATTAGAAGGCCACTAAATGCTGCTGCGCACCACACGTAAATTATGCCCAGCAGTGAAGGGGTTAATTAGGTAGGTTGTAGGGAGCTTGCAGGGTTAATTTTAGCTTTAGGGTAGAGATCAGCCTCCTACCTGACACATCCCACCCCCTGATCCCTCCCAAACAGTTCTCTTCCCTCCCCCACCCCACAATTGTCCCCGCCATCTTAAGTACTGGCAGAAAGTCTGCCAGTACTAAATAAAAGGAGTTTTTCTTTTTTTTAATAAAAAAAATTAAAATGTCTTAGCTGTGATGGACCCCTGCCTTAGCCCCAACCTCCATGATCCCCCCCCCAGCTCTCTAACCCTCTCCCCTACCTAATTGCCGCCATCTTGGGTACTGGCAGCTGTCTGCCAGTACCCAATTTGCCCCCAAAACAAGTGGTTTTTTTTGCCATTTTTTGCCATTTTAATGTTTTCTGTAGTGTAGCAGCCCCCCACAATACCCCAACCCCCTCCCCCTCCCAGATCCTTATATATTTATTTATATTTCATTCATTTTTCTCCCCCCTTCCTTTCTCATTGGTGTCAGTGGCCATGTAATCGGGCGCGCACGCGCGCCCCCGCACGCTCCCGGCACCCGGCGTGCACATAGCACTTACAGGAACCGGATGCCGGGTAGCGATGGGCCGCCCACCCGCCTCCCTGATGTGCTCCCACCCACCAACGAACCGGCACCATCGCTACCGGTGCAGAGAGGGCCACAGAGTGGCTCTCTCTGCATCGGAGTCTTCTGAAAAGGTATTGCAGGATGCCTCCATATGGAGGCATCACTGCAATACCCTGAGAGCTGCTGGAAGCGATTGCGATCGCTTCCAGCACTCTCTTAGACAACTGACGTACCAGGTACGTCTATTGTCATTAACTGTTAGTTAATGCATGACGTACCTGGTACGTCAGTTGTCATTAAGGGGTTAAAATGCGCTTTTGACATTTTATATATGATAAATATGCACTACTCCGTTCAGTTTTGTAAGTGTTTTTTAATAAATAAACTTTAGTGTTCCTTTAAGCAAATTGTCTGTCATGTGCTTGTTTGTGCTACACAAACCTGATGTCATATTTTTTTTTTATAACCTTTCATAGCTTTACAGAGATGCCCACAAATAACTTCATAGAGAGCTCGTTCTGGAATTTTGATGCCCTGTTTCAGCCACAACAGCATCCAGCCAGAGATCAACATGACACTTTCTTCCTGCAGGGTAAACTCTTTATGTATTTGGATTACGCTTTAGTTCTTGTCTAGTGCATAATGTGGTTATTTTTACAAATGGTGATTGATGAAAGAGTAAAAATGATGAGGAAAAATAAAAAGTACAAAACTGTAGAAAGCTTTCACCTTTTGCTTCTCATCTGTAATACAAGTTATTTAGAAAGTAAATGGTGTATGTGGGATCTTTTTTATGCAAAACAATGTAAATATTATACATGACTTGCTATGTTCCTTGATTTTGACTTGAGCATAAACACCTTATATATATTACACACACACACGCACACAACGGGACTGTACTCTCAGACTGGACTGGGTACACATCCCATGACCCTGCAACATGCACAGCCTTGGGTGCTCATTACTACTCTGAGAAGCAGCACTGTCCCCAGAGTCACAGGCAGTTAACCCCAGAAAGGTCTGGGTGCAAGGCCCATAGGGAAAATTACAAAATATATTAATACAACACACAGAGAAAGTCCAGCACTCACTTGCGAGCTCTCAGCTAAGATTAAAAACAAAAATAAAAGAGTTAGTAACTGCATCTGAAAAAAAAACTTTGAAAACCTCTGGAATGTGATCAAGAGGAAGGTGACTGGTCAGTAACCATCAAAACAGAGTCGAGGTGCTTTAACCTTTGGAGGAGTGGCATAAAGTAACCCAACAACAATGTGAAAGGCTGAGAGCATGCTAAGACGCATGAAAGCTGTAATTGAAAATCAGGGTTTTTCAACCAAATATTGATTTCTGAACTCTTGCTAGTAATTTGTTGTTTAACCCCTTAAGGACCAACGATGTACAGGGTACGTCCTACAAAAAAAAGGTCCTTAACGACCAAGGACGTACCCTGATCGCTTCCAGACACTTTCATGTTATTGCAGTGATGCCTCGATATTGAGGCTTCCTGCAATAACATATTTTAGCTATCCGATGAAGAGAGAGCCATTCTGTGGCCCTCTCTGCATTGGCCATCGATGACCGTGATCGTTGGTGGGTGGGCGGCCATCGATTGGAGGAAGGAGTAAGAGGGGGACAGGATCATGGGCGGAGTCCCCGGGGGCGCGCACAGAGAAGCATTTACAACCATTTGTGCCATAATTGCACAAGCTGTAAATAATGTGAGAAACCTAAAGTTTGTGAAAAAGTGAACGATTTTTTTTATTTGATTGCATTTGGCGGTGAAATGGTGGCATGAAATATGCCAAGAAGGGCCTAGATCAATACTTTGGGTTGTCTTCTAAAAAATATATATACATGTCATTGGATATTCAGACAGAGATCAGGGATTCCAGACAGATATCAGGGTTCCAATGTAACTATCGCTAATTTTGAAAAAAAGTGGTTTTGAAATAGCAAAGTGCTACTTGTATTTATTTCCCTATAACTTGCAAAAAAAGCAAAGAACATGTAAACATTGGGTATTTCTAAACTCAGAACAAAATTTAGAAACTATTTAGCATGGGTGTTTTTTGGTGGTTGTAGATGTGTAACAGATTTTGGGGGTCAAAGTTAGAAAAAGTGTGTTTTTTTCCATTTTTTCAACATATTTTATAATTTGCTTTTATAGTAAATTATAAGATATGATGAAAATAATTGTATCTTTAGAAATTCCATTTAATGGCCAGAAAAACGGTATATAAAATATGTGTGGGTACAGTAAATGAGAGGAAAATTACACAAACACTGCAAAAATGTAAACATAGCCCTGGTCCCAAACGGACAGAAAATGGAAAAGTGCTGTAGTCCTTAAGGGGTTAAAAATTAATATGAACTTGCTTTTGTTGCATTATTCAAGGTCTGAAAACGCTGCATCTTTGTTATTTTGGCCAGTTGTCATTTTCTGCAAATAAATACTCTAAATGACAATATTTTTATTTGGAATTTTGGAGAAATGTCAGTAGATTATAGAATAAAACAAAAATTTTCATGATTTTACGCAAACATATACCTAAAAATAGTAAAACAAGAGAAACTGATAATTTTGCAGTGGTTTCTTAATTTGTGTGTGTTAAAATCCTGCAGAAAAAACTTTTCAGAAAACTGCTCCTTAAAAAGATTTTCTATATTGTATTCTATATATGTAAATGCTTGTTTTTTTGTTTTTTTTCGTTTTATATATCACAACAACAAAAAATATATATGTGTATATATAGCTATCTTCACACTGGGAAGTGTTTTTTGTTTGCAACCAACACTTGATATTTCCTAGTCTGTAAATACTGTCACCACGGGGTAATATCCAAAGAGATAAAAGTACTAAAATTGTTTAAAAACGTCTTGCAAATGATCAAAGAATTTAAAAAAGAAAAAGTGACTGATATATATATATATATATATATATATATATATATATATATATATATAAAAAGCTGTGAATTTAAAATTCTTATAATGTTGTGATAACTATTTTAGATCCAGCTGAAGCAACAGAATTCCCAATGGATTATTTAGAGCGTGTGAAAAAGGTTCATTCAGAAGGCGGTTATGGCTCACAAGGGTAATATTTTTTTGTATGATGTTTAATTCTGTGTTATATGCTATATCTGCGGTTCGAGAAAGTGAAGAGGGGTAACGCAGCTACAGGTTCAATCAACAATGTCCGCAACTTCCTCCTGGTCACTGCAACAACCATACAGGGCAGCGTATAACAAAGCAACAGTTTATAGTGTCAAGTAGCGAGGTGCAAGCCAAAAAAGTAGGGCTGAGCAAGCCAACAGCGATAGCAACAAAAAAAGGAAGGATTAGGCAGCACACCGGGAAATCCAAAAATAAAAGTTCAAACTTTATTCCATTTGAAAGAATACATACACTCAAACACAGGAGGAGGGGGGCGTGTCCTTACGCGTTTTGTGCTGTGCGGAACTAGAAAGAGATACATCAACAGTATGAATTGTACACAGTACGTTATACATAAAAACACTCTAGTGCAGTAATGCATATACATATAAAATATAAAATGCACAATAAGGAATATATTAGAAATACAATATTTAGGTGAACACTAAATTATGGAAAGTGGTCAATTTCTTGCAATTGTAAATAATCCCAGAAATAATATAGAAAATATTCTTGAAAATAATCCTACCGAAATTATACTGTGATTAAACTACAATAAGAAGAGAAAATAGACCATCACAAGTTCATTAGTCCGTTCCAAAACCAACACAATATTATTTATGACATTAGACCATTATGAGTCGAGATGCATTAAAACTGGCAAGTATAGAAAGAAAACAAAGATTATAGGAGAAAGGAGAGTTCCAATTCAAAGCAACTGGATATCAAAAGAGATGAGAAATGAAGAAGACGTGGGCCAGCACTTACCAGGGACAATGCATGTTCAGCCTTATTAGCGCTGCGGAATCTGTTGGCGCTCTACAAATAACTGATAATAATAATATATATATACACATACACACCCCACTAATCAACAAAGAAACTAATGTCCCACTCCTTATTCATCCCTGTAGGTTCTCTTGTATTTAATGTTGGAATCCAATATTCTTTTAAACTTTTATCACCACCTCTAGGTGGTAACTTAGCAATATCTATCACCTTAATACTAAAATTGGATCTATGGGTAAAGTGTAATACGTTAAAATGCCTAGCTACACTAGAGTCTTTATCATAGTTTTTAACGTCTATTTTATGCTCGCGTATTCTGGACCTCAGGCAGCGTGACGTTTGACCCACGTATTGGGCATGGCAAAGGTTACACTCTAAAAGATAAACCACAAATGTGGTACTGCAATTTGCATAGTGCTCAATTTTAAATTCAGCACCAGTAGCGGAGCTTTTTAAAGTGTCTCCCATGACAACTACTTCGCATGTACCACAATTTTGTGAGAGGCATCTAAAGGTGCCCTTTTTGGGTAACCGTCTTCCTTTCTCACTGCTATGATTGTTAGAAACCAAACTGGGAGACCATTTATTTCCAAGAGTCGGTGCCTTTCTTGAAATAAACTTAATCTGATCAACATAAGGGGATAATCATCTCCTTTTAGGAATGGTAGTTTACGTTTTATGATATCACAAATATCGCTATATTGCAAGGAAATTTCTGTTGAGAAGACCATAGTTTCGTTGAAATAACCACCATCCCCTCTCTGACTCTTATTTTTCACACTTGATCTTGGTTTATCTTTTAGGAGATTCACACCATAACCCCTAGCTCTCAATCTTTCTATAAGCTTATTGGCCTGTATATCAAATAATGTTTCAGGGGAAGCATTTCTCCTCTGTCTCAAGAACTGGCTTTTCGGAATGAACTTAAGTGTCTCGGGTGACATGACTTGGCATGGAGAATTGTGTTCCCTGATGTTGGTTTTCTATAGGTATCCATGATGACAAAATTCATTTCAAATGAGCCAGAAAGATTTAGATCTAAGTACTGGACCCTTGTCTCATGCGTTTCTCCTGTAAATCTTAACCCTAGCTCATTCTCATAACTCAAAAAATCCTTAAAACTGAATGTACCTTTTCAAATGAGATTGTCAATATACCTCATATATAATTGTATATTATTCTTAAAGGGATTGATCTCACTGTATATGAGCTCCCACCATCCCATAAATAAATTTGCGAATGAGGGGGCGAATTTTGCCCCCATCGCCGTGCCACAGGTTTGTAAGTAATATTTTCCATCAAACATAAAAGAATTATGGGATAGCAGAAGCTCAACACTTTCCCACAGGAATATTTTGAATTTGTCTGAATAATTTGTCCTTTTTATTAAAAAAAAATAAATAAATAAATAAAGGCAATAGCTTAGATACCTAAGTGATGGGGAATATTGGAATACAATGACACCACATCTATCACCACCCACCTTTTTTTCATGCCAATTGGCTTCTTCCAACAATGAGATAAGATGACCAGAGTCTCTCAAATAGCTGCTCAGGCCCCTAACCAATAGCTGTAGGACTGAGTCAACCATTCTTCTTCATTTCTCTTCTCTTTTTTGATACCCAGTCGCCTTGAATTGGAATTGGTACTCTTTTCTCCTATAATCTTTCTTTTCTTTATATACTTGCCAGTTTTAATGCATCTCAACTCATAAGGGTCTTTATGTCATTATAAATAATATTGTGTTGATGCTCTTCTTGGTGAGTTTTGGAACTGACTAATGAACTTGTAATGGTCTATTTTCTCTTCTAATTGTAGTTTAATCACAGTATTATCCCGGTAGGATTATTTTCCTTATTTTTTAGAGTATTTTCTATATTATTTCTGGGATTATTTACAATTGGAAGAAATTGACCAATTTCCAAAATGTAGTGTTCACCTAAATATTGTATTTCTAATATATTCCTTATTGTGCATTTTATATATATATATATATATATATATATATATATATGCATTACTGCACTAGAGTGTTTTTATGTATAACGTACTGTGTACAATTCATACTGTCAATGTATATCTTTCTCACCTTGTTGAGGGCTAACATTCTTTTATTCACAAATTAGGACAAAGTCTCAGCACCATATAGAACAACTTTTAACAAATATGTTTTCTTCACTGGGTAAGGATATATGTTTGCTTCTTTTCCGCAGCTATTACTAACTCTTTAAGCACAAAGCGCTTAAGGACACGCCCCCTTTTGTGTTTGAGTGTATGTATTCTTTGAAATGGAATAATGTTTGAACTTTTTATTTTTGGATTTCCTGGTGTGCTGCTTAATCCTCCCTTTTTATATCCTGCTGTTGCATACCTGTCATTGCTTTCTGTTTGTATTGTTTGTGTTCAGTCAATGCTACATGATTTGTTTTTTGGCTAATAACCTGTATTATTCTTCCCCTTCTTTTTTTTTTTTTTTTGTGTTTTTTTTTTTAAATAAATATATGGTCTCTTTCTTTTCTTTGCAGTTACAAATATGATTGGAGTATCTTAGAGGCTAAGAAAAACCTCCTGCGCACTCACACCACTGCAGTGAGTGCTCGTATGCTGTACAAACTTGCTCAGCAGGTAAATGCTTCAGTTTAGCTACCTAAAGATATATTAAAATTATATATATATATATATATATATGTATATGTGTGTATATAATATATATGTGTGTGTGTGTATATGTATGTATATGTGTGTGTGTGTGTGTGTATATATATATATATATATATATATATATATATATATATATATGTGTGTGTGTATATATATATATGTGTGTGTGTATATGTATTATTATATATTGGCAAAATTGACAATGCTGCAGCTTTGTAAAAAAAAAAAAATACATTATGGAGAAAAGTCTTAAAAGTAGCTATGGGGAAAATATCTTTTTGAAAAGAAGAAGTTCCCTGCAGTGTTTAATAAGCCACCTTTTTTACAGAGTTACAGGTCTTCAAATTAGAGACCATTTATTTGAGGTGTTAATATTTTAACACTGTAATTGTTCTTTTTTTGCCCCCACATTATTTCTTCATCTTTACTTCACTTACCATCTTTTTATACCCTGCAGAAAGAGTTTACACCTGTGAAGTATTTTTCCATTGATCGGGTGTTTAGAAATGAGACCCTGGATGCCACCCACTTGGCAGAGTTTCACCAGATTGAGGGAGTAGTGTCAGATTACGGTTTAACCCTTGGAGATCTCATGGGCGTCTTAAAGGAATTCTTTAACAAGCTAGGTATGTTTCTCATATTCCCATTAAACAGTCCTCTTACATCTCCTATCTACTGCTCTTCTTTAGCTACTTTTAATTTCCTTTAATACAAGTACATATTCCTTTACATGTGGCAGATTCTACTGCTAACCTTCCTTTCATGCTTTTCTCCAAAGCAGAAAACAATATCTGTTTTATAACTTCAAAAACACTGATTCTTTCTCCCCTAATCCCCTGTGTTACACAAACAGAATATTTAAAGGGACATCATTGAGCAACAATAAAGTGCTAAAAGAATTTGTTGTTGCAAGATTGCTTGCAGAGAACTATAGACAATTGTTATAGTTAAAATCTGAAATAGAAAATGAACCCTCCCTCTTGACAGTCAGACTTGTGTAAATATTTTAATTTCTAAACCATAATATGTACTGTGTACAAATAAATGTCTCATGGGTACCGTAAGTATTGTTCTTTAACAGTCCTCGGTCTTTTAGAACCAAGCCAGTAGTAATAAACAAACAGTGATGAAATAGTTTCCCAGGTTAACAGGTTGACATGTCGGTAACGGTCAGATTACTATGCACACATTCCCTCTGTCAGTTACAAGTGTGACCGACCGGCTCCGGTCCATGGAGAGTGGTTAACTTTGAGTGTAATGTGTTTTAGGAAGTCACAAGCGGACATAAGTATTATATAGCATAAACACTCACCACCTCTCCTCTTCAGAGACTCCGACCTAGCACCTGCAACCACTTGAGTGCTGTGTTCAATCCGGTCCCAGATCTGCGCCGTAAAGAGAGCTCTACCCGGGTTAAGGTACAAAGTAGTAATCCAATAAAGAAAGTACCCAGGGAGCTCTGGTTAAAATACAAAGTGCTTTATTTATTCAATTTCATTAAAACTTTTTCCTTGCAGCAGCAAAGTCAGCAAACAAACAAACAATCCGTGTGCTTGCAATCAAACACACATGGTGCTTCCACTGAGGTAGCGTCAGAGGGTCAGCTGACGCGTTTCGGCCAATAGCCGTAGTCAAAGCTGTATGACCCCCTCACACACCTCCGTGCTTTAAAACACAAAAGGTTATTTCTCATTGGTTAGATAAAAACATGATGCTACTCAGTTGCTATTGATGGTACATTTCAATGCAATCAGTGAAAGTAACTTAGTTTCTGTATACATTTGTAAATTTATTATACACATTTTATCTGTTTGATATATGTTACTAAGTACATTTTCCTAGTATATCGTTAAACCGCTGCTGCTGAAACTCTTTACCCATTCTCTTGCATGCATATCTCTTTGTAAATGTTTCCTTATTACCTAGTGATTGTATTTTATAATATGTCAAATTATTTTTGCTCGAGTTAAAACTATGTTTGTTTTATTTGTTTATTTTGTTTATTTGTCTATTTCTCTTATTCCTTTTATAAAGAAACTAGGCGATTATGACTTTTGATCTTAATAAATTTGTCAAGGTTGTTGTGATATGGTACTCCTATTTAAATACCCATTTTCGTTCTGTTCTGATTATTTTCCTTAGCTTATCTTTTCTTTTTCTTTTTATTTTTAAGGGATTTATTCACTGCCAGAAATTTATTACATCAGATTCCATATTTAGACCCTTTGGATATCTGGTCTGCAATTTTATCATCCAGTAAACTTCTTGTTTACCTAAGATGTAATCTAGATTTCCTCCTCTAGCAGGTGCCCTAACTTTCTGAATTATGGTCCATCTCAGCGTATTTGGACTTTTATTATGTTTCCTTGAAAAATGTTCTATAAGGGGTGTAGTCATAGTTCCTGTCTTGATGTTTGTGACATGCTCCCGTATCCTACTTCTTACCTCCCTTGTTGTAAGACCTGTGTACTGTATGTTGCAGGAGATGCATGTTAACAAGTAAATGCAATTTACAGATCTGCAATTTAAGCATTCATGATGGTTAAATGTTCGTCCAGTGGCCTCACTTTTAAATTCATCCCCTGGACTCAGATACTCACATGCAGTACATGTACGATTGCTGCACGGGTATACTCCTACACAACTTAACCAAGAGCTTGTGTTAAGTTGTGTAGGAGTATACCCGTGCAGCAATCGTACATGTACTGCATGTGAGTATCTGAGTCCAGGGGATGAATTTAAAAGTGAGGCCACTGGACGAACATTTAACCATCATGAATGCTTAAATTGCAGATCTGTAAATTGCATTTACTTGTTAACATGCATCTCCTGCAACATACAGTACACAGGTCTTACAACAAGGGAGGTAAGAAGTAGGATACGGGAGCATGTCACAAACATCAAGACAGGAACTATGACTACACCCCTTATAGAACATTTTTCAAGGAAACATAATAAAAGTCCAAATACGCTGAGATGGACCATAATTCAGAAAGTTAGGGCACCTGCTAGAGGAGGAAATCTAGATTACATCTTAGGTAAACAAGAAGTTTACTGGATGATAAAATTGCAGACCAGATATCCAAAGGGTCTAAATATGGAATCTGATGTAATAAATTTCTGGCAGTGAATAAATCCCTTAAAAATAAAAATAAAAAGAAAAGATAAGCTAAGGAAAATAATCAGAACAGAACGAAAATGGGTATTTAAATAGGAGTACCATATCACAACAACCTTGACAAATTTATTAAGATCAAAAGTCATAATCGCCTAGTTTCTTTATAAAAGGAATAAGAGAAATAGACAAATAAACAAAATAAACAAATAAAACAAACATAGTTTTAACTCGAGCAAAAATAATTTGACATATTATAAAATACAATCACTAGGTAATAAGGAAACATTTACAAAGAGATATGCATGCAAGAGAATGGGTAAAGAGTTTCAGCAGCAGCGGTTTAACGATATACTAGGAAAATGTACTTAGTAACATATATCAAACAGATAAAATGTGTATAATAAATTTACAAATGTATACAGAAACTAAGTTACTTTCACTGATTGCATTGAAATGTACCATCAATAGCAACTGAGTAGCGTCATGTTTTTATCTAACCAATGAGAAATAACCTTTTGTGTTTTAAAGCACGGAGGTGTGTGAGGGGGTCATACAGCTTTGACTACGGCTATTGGCCGAAACGCGTCAGCTGACCCTCTGACGCTACCTCAGTGGAAGCACCATGTGTGTTTGATTGCAAGCACACGGATTGTTTGTTTGTTTGCTGACTTTGCTGCTGCAAGGAAAAAGTTTTAATGAAATTGAATAAATAAAGCACTTTGGATTTTAACCAGAGCTCCCTGGGTACTTTCTTTATTGGATAGTTAAAATCTGCCCTGGAGAGGAAATGCACTGCTGAACTTGAGCTCAAAACATTCAATAGGCCAATCCGAGTGCAGCATATTTAAGTACCCGCCATTCACTTGTTGTGTTCAGCTCAGAAGTGGAAATGTATTATTGCTTTGCTTCAGAGCTACAATGTTTTCAACTAGTTTTGTGTGAGTTTAATACAGGTCTGTGCAAGCAGAAGTGCAGTCATATACTGTTCCAGAGTGTTAGAGCATTTTATTATATCACCTTAAAGGGACATTAAGGGCTCCATGTACTAAGAGGCGGGCGGACAGCTTCTTAACTCGCGAAGCTGTCCGCCCGCCTCCGCTACACACGGGCAGCGGATCTATTGATCCGCTTGCCCGTATGTATCATTACACACTCAGCGGAGTGTGTAATGCCCGCCCCTTCAGTCGCGCGACCAATCACGCGACTGAAGGGGCTGTCAATCACCGAGAGCGAGCGAGCTCTCGGTGATTTTGCTTCGCCACCTAAGAGGTGGCGTAGGGTGTAGGAAGCAGCGGTCTAATGACCGCTGCTTCTTACATTGCGGGAAGCAGGCTCGCATATGCGAACCTGCCCCGCAAAGGCTCCGGAGCAGCTTACGCTGCTTCGTACATGGAGCCCTAAAACCACATTTTTTATTTCATTATTCAGATAGAGAATACCATTTTAAACAACTTTCTAATTTACTTCTATTATCCAATTTGCTTTATTCTCTTGATATTCTTTCCTGAAAAGCATATCTAGATAGGCTGAGTAGCTTCTGATTGGTGGCTGCACATAGATGCCTCATGTGATTGGCTCACCCGTGTGCATTGCTATTTCTTTAACGAAGGATATCTAAAGAATAAAGCAAATTAGATAATAGAAGTAAATTGGAATGTTGTTTAAAATTGTATTCTCTGTCTGAATTATGAAAGAAATTTTTTGGGTTTAATGTCCCTTTAAGGTTTCTTTAATAGCTTTTGCTCTGAAACAGTTATTATAAAGTGTGAAAGTAATTATGGCCCTTTTTTAACATGTGAACATATGCATGAAGTCATTTTTAAATGATAGTGGTTGCCTTTTCGCTGGTACATTTATAAGATCTGTTTACAGCACCTTATTAACTTCAAGTGTGGCTAACTTGAGTCTTAAATTGTGATCACAGTATCTCCAATACCTTTTTCTCTTACTTGGTGTATTCAGTCCACGGATTCATCCTTACTTGTGGGATATTCTCAATCCCTACAGGAAGTGGCAAAGAGAGCACACAGCAAAGCTGTCCATATAGCTCCCCTCAGGCTCCGCCCGCCCAGTCATTCTCTTTGCCGCTCTAACAAGTAGCATCTCCACGGGAGGGTAAAGAGTATGTGGTGTTAGATTTGTAGTTTTTATTTCTTCAATCAAGAGTTTATTTTAAAATAGTGCCGGTTTGTACTATTTACTCTGAGGCAGAAAGTGATGAAGATTTCTGCTGAGAGGAAAAAGATTTTAGCATGTTGTAACTAAAATCCATTGCTGTTCCCACACAGGACTGTTGAGTACAGGAGAACTTCAGTTGGGGGGAACAGTTTGCAGGCTTATACTGCTTAAGGTATGTTCAGTCATTTTTTCTAACAAGACCTGGTAGTGCTAGAAGACTGACAGAAATCCCATGAGGGAAGGTAAGCCATTTTCTGAGACACTGTATAGAATGATGGCTTCAGTTAAGGGCTTTAATACTGACAGACACTGTGATGGGCTAAATCGATTACTTTATTAGGGTAATCTCATGTTTATTAAGTGTTTTAGACGTTGAAAACACTTTTTGGGGACTTTTTTTATGCCTGGCATTTTGTAAGACAGCTAATCTGACTCAGAAAGGCCCCATAACTCTGGAGTGATGAAGGAGGGGGCCTCATTTTCGCGCCTCAATTGCGCAGTTAATTTGCAACACAGCTCCATGCAGCTTCATCTGTAGAGCCTTTAGAGTACAGGAGGACTTCAGGGAGGCTTAATTTACACCTGCAATTAACCCTAAAGGAAGGTAAAGCCACAGCAAAGACTGTGGCATAGTACTGTGGGTTAAACCGGGTGTTTACTTCATTTTGCTCCGGTTTGGGCATTAAGGGGTTAAACGATTTGTGTGTAATCATTTCAAGGCATTAGGATCATGTGGTGAAAATTTCATTAAGATCGGATGTTTTTTGATGATTTGGTAAAAAAGTGTGTGCCTTTTTATTATTTAAAGAGATAGTAACGTTTTTTCAAAAAGTATTTTTTTTAACATTTTAGTGTTGTCTGAGTCTGTCAAACATGTCTGAGCCTTCACATAGACCTTGTTCTTTATGTTCAAAAGCCATGGCAGTACCCCCATTGCATTTATGTTTAAAGTGTGCAAAAACATCTAAGCATTTTAAAGATCATCCAGTGACAATTAAAAATGCTGCCCAAGATGATTCCTTAACGGAGGGTAATGAGGATAGTCCTTCTTCCTCCCCCCATGTGTCTACACCAGTTACGCCCGCGCAAGCGATGCCTAGTACCTCTAGCGCATTGGCCCCTATCACTTTACAACAATTAGCAGCAGTAATGGATAATTCCCTTTCAGCATTTTTATCCAAACTGCCAGTTTTTCCAAGAAAGCGCGATAGCTCAGTTTTAAATACAGAGGATGAGCAATCTGAAGCTTTGGATAATTTATCTGTAGTACCCTCACAAACTCAGAGGTAGCAGTGAGGGAAGGGCTGTCTGAGGGAGAAATTTCTGACACAGGAAAAGTTTCTCAGCAGGCAGAGTCAGATTCCTTAGCGTTTAAATTTAAGCTGGAACACCTCTGCGTCCTGCTTAAGGAGGTTTTAGCTACGCTGGATGATTGTGACCCCATGGTGGTCCCTGAAAAATTGTGTAAGATGGACAGATTTCTAGAGGTCCCTGTATACACTGAGGCATTTCCGATCCCAAAGAGCGTGGCTGATATTGTGACTAAGGAGTGGGAGAGACCAGGTGTACCCTTTGTTCCCCCACCTATCTTTAAGAAAATGTTCCCCATAAACGACCCTAGGCGGGACGCGTGGCAGACGGTCCCTAAGGTAGAGGCTCAGCGTACAACTATACCAATAGAGGACAGTTGTGCTTTCAAAGATCCTATGGATAAAAAATTGGAAGGATTGCTGAAGAAAATGGTTTTTTGCTTCAACCAATTGCCTGCATTATTCCGGTAACTACTGCAGCGGCTTTCTGGTTCGAGGCCCTGGAGGAGTCGCTCCAGAGGGAGACTTCATACGATGAGGTCATGGATAGAATTCACGCTTTGAAGCTGGCTAATTCTTTTATCACTGATGCTGCTCTCCAATTAGCTAAACTAGCGGCGAAAAACTCAGGTTTTGCCATTATGGCGCGAAGAGCGCTTTGGCTCAAATCGTGGTCGGCGGATGTGTCGTCCAAAACAAAACTGTTAAATATTCCCTTCAAGGGGAAAACCCTATTCGGCCCAGAGCTGAAAGAAATTATTTCAGATATCACTGGGGGCAAGGGCCATGCCCTTCCACAAGATAGGCCGTATAAGGCTAATTTTCGCTCCTTTCGCAACTTCAGGAGCGGACCTGCTGCAACCTCTTCTGCCGCAAAGCAAGATAACGCTTCCCAGCCCAAAGCAACCTGGAAACCCTTGCAGGGCTGGAATAAGGGTAAACAGGCCAAGAAGCCTGCTCCTGCTACCAAGACAGCATGAAGGGGTAGCCCCCGATCCGGGATCGGATCTGGTAGGGGGCAGACTTTCTCTCTTTGCTCAGGCTTGGGCAAGAGACGTTCCGGATCCCTGGGCATTAGAAATAGTTGCTCAGGGTTACCTTCTAGAATTCAAGGATTCTCCCCCAAGGGGAAGGTTCCACATTTCTCGTTTGTCTTCAGACCAAACAAAGAAACAGGCGTTCTTACACTGTGTAGAAGATCTATTAAAAATGGGAGTGATACACCCAGTTCCGGTTGCAGAACAAGGACTGGGCTTTTACTGAAACCTGTTTGTAGTTCCCAAAAAGGAAGGAACTTTCAGGCCAATCCTGGATCTAAAAATTCTAAACAAATTCCTCAGAGTTCCGTCTTTCAAGATGGAAACCATTCGGACAATCTTGCCGATGATCCAGGAAGGTCAATATATGACTACCGTGGATCTAAAGGATGCGTACCTACATATTCCTATCCACAAAGATCACCATCAGTTCCTAAGGTTCGCCTTTCTGGACAAACATTACCAGTTTGTGGCCCTTCCTTTCGGGTTGGCCACCGCTCCCAGAATTTTCACAAAGGTGCTAGGGTCCCTTCTAGCGGTTCTAAGACCGTGGGGCATTGCAGTAGCACCTTACCTAGATGACACATTAAAACAGGCGTCGTCCTTTCACAGAGCCAAGGCTCATACGGACATCGTTCTGGCCTTTCTAAGGTCTCTTGGGTGGAAGGTGAACGTAGAAAAGAGTTCTCTGTCCCCGCTCACAAGGGTTCCCTTTCTGGGAACACTAATAGACTCGGTAGAAATGAAGATCTTTCTGACAGAGGTCAGGAAGTCAAAACTGCTGAATACTTGCCGAGTTCTTCATTCCATTCCTCGGCCTTCCGTGGCTCAATGCATGGAAGTAATTGGTTTAATGGTTGCGGCAATGGACGTAGTCCCTTTCGCCCGAATCCATCTCAGACCACTGCAGCTGTGCATGCTCAAACAGTGGAATGGAGATTACGCAGATTTGTCTCCTCAAATTCAAATGGATCAAAGAACCAGAGACTCTCTTCTCTGGTGGTTGTCTCAAGTTCACCTGTCTCAGGGAATGAGTTTCCGCAGACCGGAGTGGATCATTGTCACGACCGATGCCAGTCTGGTAGGCTGGGGTGCGGTCTGGAACTCCCTGAAGGCTCAGGGACTATGGTCTCCGGAATAATCTCTTCTCCCGATAAACATTTTGAAGCTGAGAGTGATATTCAATATGCTCCAGGCGTGGCCTCAACTAGCAGAGGCCAAATTCATCAGGTTTCAGTCGGACAACATCACGACTGTGGCGTACATCAATCATCAGGGAGGAACAAAGAGTTCCCTAGCGATGAAGGAAGTAACCAAGATCATCAAATGGGCGGAGGATCACTCCTGCCATCTATCTGCAATTCACATCCAAGGAGTAGACAACTGGGAGGCGGATTTCCTAAGTCGTCAGACTTTCCATCCGGGGGAGTGGGAACTCCACCCGGAGGTTTTTGCTCAGCTGACCCAGCTATGGGGCATTCCAGAGTTGGATTTGATGGCGTCCCGTCAGAACACCAAACTTCCCCTTTACGGATCCAGATCCAGGGATCCCAAGGCGGCATTGATAGATGCATTAATAGCGCCTTGGTCATTCAGTCTAGCTTATGTCTTTCCACCGTTTCCTCTTCTCCCTCGGCTAATAGCCAGAATCAAACGGGAGAAGGCTTCGGTAATTCTGATAGCGCCTGCGTGGCCACGCAGGACTTGGTATGCAGAACTAGTGGACATGTCATCGGTCCCACCATGGAAACTGCCATCGAGGCAGGATCTTCTAATCCAAGGTCCTTTCAAGCATCCAAATCTAGTTTCTCTGCAACTGACTGCTTGGAGATTGAACGCTTAATCCTAGCTAAGCGGGGTTTCTCTGATTCAGTTATAGATACTCTGATACAGGCCAGAAAGCCTGTCACCAGGAAAATTTACCATAAGATATGGCGGAAATATCTTTGGTGGTGTGAATCCAAGGGTTACTCGTGGAGTAAAGTTAGGATTCCAAGGATATTGTCTTTTCTCCAAGAAGGTTTGGAGAAAGGTCTGTCAGCTAGTTCCTTAAAAGGACAGATATCTGGTTCCGGAGGAGGAGCTTGCACTCAGGTTCAGGTGTGCAAGGTGTGCACGCTTCTATCCCCTGCAGTCAATCCATTGGCGGAGCTCTCGCGCTGGATTCCTTACTGACCGAGGAAAAGACTTTGTAGCCGGCTTGGCCTTTTTTAAGCCCGGAGGAACCATACAAAGCGCAGAACCACACAGCGCTTTAAAATCTCCAGGATCGGCTCGGCACAAAGAGCAACCTGTTTAAACACCTGAGAGAGAGGTATAACAACGTCGGCTATCCCCCCCTCCCTCCGATGCAGCGTGAGGGGGGTAGATAGCCAAACACCAAGAGGATCTGTAAGCCGATAAATACAACATACGCTTAACGAAATCTGAAAGCAGATAAAGCTTATCTCTAAAACCGCATGAATAAATATGTGGAAAGGAAGTCAGCTGTGAAATTATACGAGCATACACCCGTTACTAAGCACACTGAGATAAGGTCAGAGAACCAATCTGTCTAAATAAATGCATCAACAATCTCACCGGATCTCCAGCGGGGAACAAGCATCCTGAATGTAACCAGAGGACCCCTTGACCGAGACCAGTGTTTGGAGGTGAATAGTGCAAAACCGGCAACAGGAGCGGATTAACGGAGGATCAATATCCACGACTGTCTCTACATCTCCTCACCCCCACCGGTGCTGCGAGGGGGAGGCAACGTTGCAGCGCTACAGAGTCTCCAAAGGGCCAAATCTTCAAGAAACCACAAAGTGAAGGTATCGGAGAGTGCGGGCAATTAGAGCGGGCCTAGATTTAATGCCCCTACACAGATAGATACACCAGCACGATCTCACCTTGCACCGCTTGATAAAAAGCAAAAGTTAAAGTCACAAACGTTATTGTCAGCCCGTGGTAGTCTGTGTTAATCCAGGAAACAGAGGGGCTGCAGAGACATCCTACCGGAACAGAGTCGCTGGTGGGGTGAGTGCTGGACATTGTTGGAGCTAACCTTAGCCACCAGACAGGGGTTATTAATTGCAGAGACATATAAAAGGGGACCCTTGGACTGATACCCCTCATAGTTAACTAACGGGAAAGAACCTGTCTAACTTAGTTTAGTTAAGAATTATCTTGTTTTGTTTAAACTAATACTTCTGCTTTTAAGAATACTAAGTAACGATAATCATTATATATTCATAGCATTATCTGTTACTTGCTAGCATTAAGAAACTAAGAGTACTTTTCAATTGGAAATTTAGTAACTATCCCTAGAAAGTTGTTAGAATCTTAGACCTTGAAAAATTAGATCAGAGGCTAAAATTGAATTGGTTGAATTATCATAAACTGTTTAAATGTTAAACAGTTCATGTCTATAAACTCACAAACTTAACTGTATTTTTATATATTAATCACTGAGACCATTAAGGGAATATTCTAATACAGGAAACAGCTAAACTTAAGAATTGTCATTGTATGAATGTTCCTAGTAGGAATCACTGAAAATTAGAGGTTTAATTGACATATCTATTTAGGTTAGAAGAGTTGGTTGAATTAGAAGTTGTTTCTATATTCAAATATTAGTATTTAAAAAAAAAGGTACTGCTTATCTCTGTACATCTCGAAGGAGTTTGAGATTAATGAGTCAAACTTAACATAGTGGAACCCCCTGACAAAGCATACAACCGATATCAGAACAAATAGAGTATCCTTAATTGAAACTTATTAAGTGCCATATTCTGGTCCTAAGCACATAAGAAAAATAAATCACAGTTTTTAGTGCATAAAATCTTTTCCCTTGTTTTTTTTGTTCTTCCCTTTTTTTTTTTTTTTTTTTTTTTTTTTTCCATTCCTCTCTTGGTCTATCACTATCACCCTAAACACTCTCTTCTATCCTCACATTGGAATTAAGTAATTCACTCTTTCTTTCCTTATTGTTTCTTTTTTATCACTACGTACATGGATAAATTCATCACCTCACCTTCTGTCACAAATAAAATTAAACCAGATATGGCAACCAAACACAGGGAACGTAGAAGTAAAAATCCCACTGAAACTTCAGCAGAAATTCATTCTGAAAGCAATAGTACAACCACTCAAAACCCTAAAACAGCTCAAGAAACACAACTTCTAGTTTCTAGTATTTTAGAGGCAATTACACCTAAATTTGAATCATTAAAATCAGAAATCAAGCAAGATATAATAACTTTAACAACGGAAGTAAGACAATTCTCTAATAGACTCCAGGAAGCTGAACAGAGGATTTCAGACCTGGAGGATGTGACAAATATAGTCTTACCAAAGCTAGAGAGTACTCAAAATGATTTAATTAAAATTCAAAATAAACTAGATGAATTGGAAAACAGATATAGACGAAACAATTTAAGAATTATTGGAATCCCAGAATCCAATCAACCCGAAGATCTCATGAAGTTAATGACACATACTTTACCACAACTATTAAAGATTCCCCCACCTCAAGCACCAATTATCATTGAAAGAGTACACAGACTGGGGAGACTAGGAGACAGCATGGGGGATCCTGCTAGACCAAGACCAATCATTGCAAGATTTCTTAATTATCAAGATAAAGAATCGTATTTACAATCTTATCGTAAAAATCAACCAATATTTCACAACAATGCTAAGGTCTTGCTCTTCCAGGATTTCTCTGCTGAAACGTCTAGAAAACGAAGGGAACTCTCCCCAGTGTGTGGGAAAATGATTAATGCAGGATGGAAGGCCACCGTCATATATCCAGCTAAGCTTAAATTGTTGCTTGGGGGCCGCACTTTCCTCTTTGATTCAGCCTCAGAAGCAGAGAGGAAACTTGCGGAGCATGGAATTAAACAATAACAAGTCAATATGACAACTTAATGGCTTAGCTGAACTAATAAAAATTGCTGGCAAAACAATAAGCTATAGGGCTTCCCAAACTTTTAAGCTAGGGAAGCAGATTATTATGAATTTTTTAATTACGTGTTTTTTTTGTTTGTTTGTTTTGTTTTGCTTTGTCTTGTTTTTTCTCCCCCCTCTCCCTCTCCCACCCCCATTTTTTCTTTTTTTTTATCTCATAAATTAATTAAAATAATATGAAAAATTCTATTAGGTTTACCTCCTGGAACGTAGGAGGCATAACTTCCCCTATAAAACGCAAAACAATATTGACACACCTTAAAAAATTTAACACAACAATTGCCCTCCTACAAGAAACTCATCTAAATACTGCAGAGTCTATTAAGTTAAAATCTTCATGGGTAGCGGAAGTATTTTTTACCCCATCTGTAAAGAGAAAGAATGGGGTGGCCATTTTGTTAGGAAAAGAGTTAAAATATGAGGTAATGCTATCCATTAAAGATCCAGAAAGTAGATACTTAATTCTTAAATTAAAAATTGCTAATACGATATATACCATTTGTAATGTATACGCACCAAATGTAATTGATACTAATTTTTGGGACATTCTTCAAACCAAAATTTTGCAGGTGACTGAAGGACATCTAATTATGGCAGGTGATTTCAATATGGCACCTCAATATCCACTGGATAGGTTAAGACGAGGCACACATTACAAAAAAACAAAAAAAGATAATCTAGAAACTAAAATATTTAAGTCTATTTTTTTTAATCTTGCACTCAGAGACATTTGGAGATCACAGAATCCGGATACTAGAGGAGATATACCTGTTACTCTAAAGCCTTCAAATCATTATCTAGGATTGACTTATTTTTAATAAATGATAGTCTATATAAAACTGGAGTAAAAGCCTCAGTATCCGAAATCTGTATCTCCGATCATGCCCCTATACAGTTAGATATTCCAAGTATAAATAATCAAGCACAAGCGAGAGGTTTTGCATATCCAAAATATTTAAATAAGAACTTGAATTTTAGAAACTGGCTTAAATCTAAGCTAGAGGAGTATTTTCAATTTAACACAGACTCAGTTGATAATTTCTCAATAGTATGGGAAGCCGCAAAAGCAATATTAAGAGGAGAGATAATTGCTTACACTGCTAGATTTAAAAAGAAGATTAAGTTAAAAGAGAGGGAAGTTACAGCAGCGGTAACAAATGCATACAATAGATATTTAAATTCCTCCACAAATGATAATTGGAAAAGATATATTGAAACAAAGAAGGAACGTGACACGTTTTTAATCTCGCATACAACACAATCAGAATTAAAATACAGAGCACAGCTATATAAATTTGGCAATAAGTCGGGTAAGCTATTAGCAAAATTAATAAAAAAACTCTAAAAGCTCAACGGTAATTGAATCCATATTAGCCAACGAGAAATTAATTACTCTTCCCGAAGAAATCTCTGAGTCTTTCTATAACTACTATAAAGCAATTTATTCCTCTTCCAATGTGGGGATAGAATACCAGGAAATTTTTGGAAGTTATGACTCTATTACAGATTAGCCCTGAATTTAATCTCAAAATTAACTCCCCTATTTTGGAATCAGAAGTAAATCAAGCTATACAAGCTTTAAAACTAGATAAAGCCCCAGGCCCAGACTTCCTCCCAAATGATATCTATAAAAATTTAGCATCAACTTTTCTCCCACACTTAACAAAATTATTTAACAATTTTTATAAGGAGAACACTCAGATTCCCCCTAATTTTGTGGCGTCACAGACAATACTTATTCTTAAACCAGGTAAAGACAAAAATAAAAAAGAATCGTATAGACCAATCGCCCTCTTAAATACAGACTATAAATTATTCACCTCTATTTTAGCAAAAAGACTCCAAGAAGGGCTAGCTGAAATTATACATAAGGATCAAGCAGGGTTTCTTTCTAACCGTAGTTCAGTAGCAAAAATCAGACAATTACTTTTGACCATTGATTATTTTAAAAACACTGATAGTAGTGCCCTAAAAGATTACCCTGATGCAGCAGTGCTAGCCATTGATGCCGAAAAAGCATTTGATAGTGTTAACCATAATTACTTACTAGATTCCTTGCAACAATTTGGGTTTAAGGGGAATTTTTTAAGTCTAACCAATAAATTATGCCTTCATTCATCCACTAGGTTAATTGTTAATGGCATAAAATCAAATATAATTAAACTAAACAGAGGCACCCGGCAGGGGTGCCCTCTATCACCTCTGCTTTTTAACATAGCAATCGAACCGCTAGCCATTAAAATAAGGCAACAACTTGAGGGCATAAAAATTCAAGGGAATGTAACGAAATTGGCATTATACGCAGATGATCTATTACTATACATTTCAAATACTTCCTCAAATATTCCAAAGCTTATCAAAATAATTGAGGCATTTGGTAAAATCTCTGGGTATAAAGTCAATAAACTCAAATCCGAATTACTCTGGTTAAGGAAAACAGAACATTCCTTAACAGAAACCCCTTTTAAAACAGTGACAGATTCATTTAGATACCTCGGGATCAAGGTCTCTGTAGATCCTAGGGAATGGTATTCCTTGAACATTACCCCAATGCTTCTTCAGATCATTACACATATGAGGAACTGGCAAAACTTGCCTCTGTCCATATCAGGACGTGTTGCACTTTTTAAGATGGTACTTCTGCCGAAAATGCTCTATCTATTACAAAATTTGCCCATTCTCTTGAGATCATGCGATATCAAAAAATTTAACACGGCAGCTAGATATTTTCTATGGCAATCTAAAAAACCAAGAATATCTCTTTTCAAATTATCACTCCCCAAACAATATGCAGGTTTGGCATTTCCAGATTTACAAGCATATAATTTAGTCTTCCTTGGCCGAATCGCAGTGGGATGGATTACAGAGATGGATCACTTTACAGATAATAAGCTAGAACATAATATGATCCACCCTTTTCTACCTATAGCACTGATACATTTACCCTACAACCTAATTCCTAAGCAGGTAAAGTTATTTAAATCCATATATATAATAATCCAAGCTTGGAAAAAAATTGGTAAACGGGTTGAATTGGATACATCGATTCCTAAATTCCAAACTTTCCTAGGAAACCCAGAATTTCAGGAAGGTATACAATCCCCCATTTTTAAGAACTGGCGTAGTAAGGGTCTTTACCTGGTATCACAATTTATCAATGTAGCAGCAAAAAATATCAAATCCTTTGAGGAACTAAAACAAGAATTTGAATTAAATAATCAGGACTTTTTTGCATATCTGCAAGCTAGACACTATACTCAACAGCTAGTAAGAAATTTTTCGTGGAAATGGACATGGAAAACATTAGATAATTGGCCAATTGTGGCCAAGGCAGGTCATCTTTCCATATCTACATGGTACTCACTGCTGACATCATATAAGGGGGAAGCTAATCTTGAACATATAGCTCAGAAATGGACCTCCCTTACCTTAGATAACACGATTCAGAGCCTGCAAATATCACTCTCCTTATCAATATTTAGTACAACATTAGCAGAAACGTGGAGAGAATCGCACATTAAATTGATATATCATACATATAATACTCCAGAAAAAGGATTTAGATGGCACAACAAAAAATTTAATAGCTGCCCAAAATGCAATTACTTAGCCGCAAATATAATCCATATGATATGGGTATGCCCCAAAATACAACAATTTTGGTTGAAACTGCAACATTGGCTATTAAGAACACTTAAGGTATCTCCCTTTATACTTTCCTTAAACATTATACTTTTCCTAATGCATGAGAAGTTACCCTTAAAAGAACTCAAGATAATTAATTTAGCCATATTAGCGGCTAGAAACTTAATTCTTAAAAAATGGAAAAATAATTTCCCTCCAACAATCTCGGAAGTCAAAAACTATCTCAAAAAACAATACGTAATCGAGCAATTAGTAACAGATTTAAACTCCGATCAAGAAATAACACTTTTTTTTAACAAATGGTCAAAATTTATTAAAATATTTCCTCCTAACGAAATAGATCAACTGATCTTTCCATTTAGAAACTCGGAAATAGTTTTACTGGATATTTGGTAGGAGGTTGGGAGAAGGAGAGGGGTAGGACATTATATATTTTTTTTTTTTTTGTTTTGTTTTTTTTTTCTCCTCTTCAAATATATATAGGTATATATATATATGTGTATATATATATATATATATATATATATACCTAGAATGCATGTAACGACAAGTTTTCTTTTCTTTATACGTAACAAAATAGAACAAAACATTACTTCATTAATGTAACAGGAACGATAGTATAATACCTGTAGTAAGATAAGAGATATGATCTTTTATTCACTAATTCAGGTATAGCGTATTTTCCACGCTACATAATAAGTTTATACATATGTTTAGCATATTTACAGTTAGGAAAAAAACTAGAAAATATGAGGTTAAGTATAGTTTTTATATGTCTGAATTTATTTTTCTTTTTTATTTTTCATGGTGAGGCTCTAGACACGACTTTGTATTCTCAACGAAATGTATGTTGTGATTCCTTTCAATTGTATCTATATATTATTTGACATGCTTCAATTATGATGTATTTTGCCTTTAACCTCAATAAAAAGTAAATGTATAAAAAGGACAGATATCTGCTCTGTCTATTCTGTTACACAAGCGTCTGGCATCTGTACCAGACATTCAGGCGTTTGCACAGGCCCTAGTTAGAATCAAGCCTGTCTACAGACCTGTGGCTCCTCCATGGAGTCTAAATTTAATTCTTTCAGTTCTTAAAGGGGTTCCGTTTGAACCTTTGCATTCCATAGATATCAAGTTATTATCTTGGAAAGTTTTGTTTTTAGTAGCTATTTCTTCTGCTCGAAGAGTTTCAGAATTGTCTGCTTTGCAGTGTGATTCACCCTATCTGGTGTTCCATGCAGATAAGGTTGTTTTACGCACTAAACCTGGTTTTCTTCCAAAGGTGGTTTCTAATAGGAATATTAACCAGGAAATCATTGTTCCTTCTCTGTGCCCTAATCCAGTTTCTAAGACGGAACGACTGTTGCACAATCTTGATGTGGTTCGTGCTTTAAAGTTCTATCTAAAAGCAACCAAAGATTTCAGACAAACATCATCCTTGTTTGTTGTGTATTCTGGTAAGAGGAGAGGTCAGAAAGCGACTGCTACCTCTCTGTCATTTTGGCTGAAAAGCATCATCCGTTTGGCCTATGAGACTGCTGGCCAGCAGCCTCCTGAAACAATTACTGCTCATTCTACCAGAGCAGTGGCTTCCACATGGGCTTTTAAAAATGAGGCTTCTGTTGAACAGATTTGTAAGGCAGAGACTTGGTCTTCACTGCATACATTCGCCAAATTTTATAAATTCGATACTTTTGCTTCTGCGGAGGCTATTTTTGGGAGAAAGGTTTTGCAAGCAGTGGTGCCTTCCGTTTAGGTTACCTGACTTGTTCCCTCCCTTCATCCATGTCCTATTGCTTTGGTATTGGTATCCCACAAGTAAGGATGAATCCGTGGACTGAATACACCAAGTAAGAGAAAACAGAATTTATGCTTACCTGATAAATTACTTTCTCTTACAGGTGTATTCAGTCCACGGCCTGCCCTGACATTTAAGTCAGGTTCAAATGTAATTTACAATAACTACAGTCACCACTGCACCCTATGGTTCTCCTTTTTCTCCTAACCGTCGGTCGAATGACTGGGGGGGGGGCGGAACCTGTGGGAAGCTATATGGACAGCTTTGCTGTGTGCTCTCTTTGCCACTTCCTGTAGGGATTGAGAATATCCCACAAGTAAGGATGAATCCATGGACTGAATACACCTGTAAGAGAAAGTAATTTATCAGGTAAACATAAATTCTGTTTTTGCATTAATTTGTTTAGAGGGTTAAACATTATGTTCCACAACTAATGTTCTATTGTCTTATTTTTGTCTTAACTCACTTTAACTTTTTTATTTTTTTGTTCTAGGAATCACTAAATTACGTTTCAAGCCAGCATATAACCCTTACACTGAACCAAGTATGGAAGTGTTTAGCTACCATGAAGGTGAGGATAGCTTTCTGCAGAGATAGTAATGCAATATACAGGGGCTGCTGATTCAGTTCAGTCTTACAGCCTTCAGTCTAATAATCCAGAGTTTCATTTGGAGATGGGAATTCTGCCATGGGAAAAAGCCAACACAAGAATATACAAATGTGCGATACAAAGGGAGCAAGAATGTTTTATTTAATTGCACATCAGAGCATTTAAAATTATACTGGAAGTGTTATTGCAATATTCATGTGTTTGTTACCAAAACTTTTAAAAGTTATCACTGCCTATTTAGTGGCAATTAGTGTATATGGGCACATGACCCCAGTACATACTTTGTGTGCTGTCTGCAGGGTGACGCCACTGACACGCGGAGCAAGCATAATAGGCAAATATTTGCGCATGTTTTCTGTCATATCACATGAATATGAAAATGTATTATTTACACACTGTTTTTAAAAGTAGCATTTTATCATGTTTGAAATGCACTGCAGTCCCTTTAAGGGAACATAGGCACGCAAAGAATTAGAGAATAAATCAGTGTTTATATATTGTGCCGAGCTTCGAGATGAAATTAGATATTGCCTGTACTAGGATTTCATCCAGGCTAACATTGTTTGTTTGTTATTTAGTGAATTAAGGAACATCTTTGTTAGTTTAGATCAAATTGACCACATCTGTCCCTTTTATTAATCTTTTATGAAAATGTCATGTAGTTGTTTGATTCACCCAATAAAATAGTCTCCTTTTGCAGATTGCAGGATTATACGGTTATGTAATACAAATCTTCTTAGAGCAAATTAATGCCTGACAGTTAGTATTCCATCCACTTGGCATCCATAGAAAGAAAAACCTATCACAGATCTACAGTGGATTGCGGGTTGGCTACATAGTAACTCCTTGATTGCCATAAAGGACTGTGACACATTATTTTGCAATGTGTAAAAACATGGTCAATTTAAAAAAAAAAATGCTAGAAATGAGTAAAATATTAAACTTGTTTTTCCTTTCACTTTTATTTGTTGTCACAGGTTTAAAAAAATGGGTCGAAGTTGGTAATTCAGGAGTCTTCCGACCAGAAATGCTTCTGCCAATGGGTTTGCCTGAAGGGGTATCTGTCATTGCTTGGGGACTCTCTCTAGAAAGGTGCGTAGTGTCAGCCAGGTTATGAAATGGGTGATGTATTGTCAAGTAGGTAAAGGCATTTTAGTTTAGGGAAGATTGAAATAGCTGTGATGCCATATTTCATGGTGTTTGATTGACAGCTAACTTGTACATCTGTAAGCTAGGGATCCAGGTATGATACAGTGGCGTGGCAACTGGGGCCTATCACTATTTGGTCAAATGCTGTAATTAGCTTTTCATTGTATGCTTTTAATTTAGCTCTATATGTCCCAGTTTTCTCCACAGAAAATGTTGCCAGCCAGGTGACATTATGAAGTAGCCATGTGGGGGCAGTGTAATATTTTCTATTATATAATTTTGCTGCTATCCAAAGCACAAATTAATTGCATAATTTAACATAAATGTATTTAATGATAACCAGTGCAATAAAAATTGAACATTTTTAATATTACCTAATTTTAACTTAATACTGGCTAAAATTTTAGCTGGGTGGTCAGTAAAATCATCCAGGGGTGCACCTGCTAAAAAGGTCCTGGGGAGAACAATGTGTCCAAGTGAGTGCTGGATATCCTGTTGTGAGTGTGTGTATAGCCATGGAAGTGAATGATTAATTGGTAGGTCTTTGTAATTAATTGATAACTCTTCTCTACTTTTGACTGTGTGCCTCTCCCCAAGACACCTCTGTTCCCCACAACACTTCTGACTTTTCAAAGTGTATAAGTTTGTTTTCAAGTTGTAGATATTTTGTTGAATTAGTAAAATTCCATAAAACATTTTCAAGTACTATATATTTGCTATATTGTCTAATATCTCACAGACCAGTTGTGCACTTTTTCTCAGATACCTTTTTAACCCCTTCGCTACCAGGAATGTCAGAGAAAAACTTGCACAAAGTACCAGAGAATGTTTAGCATTTTTGCTATCACTCTATTTAAACAGAAATAGAGCCTTTGTTGTGGTGTTGTGTTTTTTTTTAACCTATAAAACCAATATATATTTTTAAAGTAGACAACCCAAGGTCTTGATCTAGGCCCATTTTGGTATATTTCATGCCACCATTTTCACCCCCAAATGCGATCATATAAAAAAAAAAAATATTACTTCTTACTTTACTTCTTTGGGTTTCTCACTGAAATTATTTATATATCACTTGTGCAGTCACAACACAAATGGTTGTAAAAGATTCTCTGAAATCATTTTGTTCAGAAATAGCAGACATGCATGGTTTGTTATTTCTTTTTGATAATCAGAAGGCTGCTAATTTCAGCTGCGCACCACACTTCTGAAATTCCCGGGAGTGAAGGGGTTAATTAGCTGGTAAGGTTTATAGTACTGTAATGTAGGTATTACCCTCCCACCTGACACCTCTCTGATTCCTCCCAAACAGCTCTCCCTCCCTACTCCACGCTGCTCATCTACCACCATCTTAGGTAGTGACAGACAGTCTGCCAGTATGCAGTTTTAGGGCTAATTTTAGTAGTGATCCCTCCCAAACATCTCTCTAACCCTCTCACTAGTGGCAGCCATCTTAGGTACTTGCAACTGCTTGCCAGTACCCAGTTTATTGTACATTTTTATTTATTTTTCTGTAGTGTACGGATCCCCCCTTCCCCTCCCCCGCGATTGTTATATAGGGCCTCCCCCTCTCTGTTTTTTTCCGTAGTGCAGCGTCCCATCTTTCCCCTTCAACATTTATTTTCTATAGAGTAGGGTCTCGCCTCTCCCTCCCCCCTCAGCCGCTGTTCCTACCTTCTTCCCTCTTGTTGCCATATAAAGGCATATGCTGGAAGCCCACAAAGAGCAAGTCTTGGTTTTTATTTGACAACCGTGACTTCTTGGGCATCCGGCATTATGGGCATAGATCTATATTACGTTATACGAGGGCTATGTACCGCATGATATAGATCTATGTCCATGTGGACTAATGGGCAGACAAAATCATGGTTTTCGATTCCAACAGCTTTCAAGGCCTCACAGATTAATTCTTCAGATGTAGAGAAAGGAGACTTGTGAGGTCTTGAAAGCTTATGGAATACAAAACCTTGTTGGTCCATTAAAAGGTATCACAATCTACTAAAAGGAGCAATACAGCAATAACCCTTTTCTGTTTAACAGTCGCAATGATCTTAGCAACATGTGAGTCATAAACTTTTGTGTATGCAGCTATAAAATAAAAATGTTGCATTTACCATAAAAATGCAAATTCATTTTTGTAAAAATGTATTTGTTATTAGCTAACATGCTATTTTCATCTTCTTTAAGGCCAACGATGATCAAATATGGGATTAATAATATCCGAGAATTGGTGGGACACAAAGTGAATCTGCAGATGGTATATGACAGTCCTATATGCAGGCTAGACTCATGATGAATTGGTCCGCATGGAATGGAAGCTCTAACTTGTAATGTTTTCTTCTTATGGGAACATGTTAAAAATCTAAACTCCTAAAATATTTATTTTCATTCATAGTGTAAAACAAAATACATGCAAACTGATCATTTCTGACTTTGGTAAAATGTTGAAATACTAAAAGCCTGATGTATTTTATGCAACTTCCCCTCTTGCATACAATTTGCTCCTTCGTCAGTGAGCCCATTTAAATAGGTTTGTATTAGGACCTTTTTTATGTTTATCTCCTTTTTGGTTTCTTTTTAAACTTGATAATTAGAATGACATCCTTTTATTATAGTATTAAGTACATACTATAATACATAGAGTAAAGGGAGAACACAGGACAATGGACAATTTGAAAGTTAATTTTAGTAAGCAATATAAATGGACAGTAAAGTCAAAATTAATCGCGATTCAGATAGGGCATGCAATTTTAAACAATTATCCAGTTTACGGCTATTATCACATTTTGCTTTGTTCTCTCTGTTTCCTTTGTTGAATAGTAAACCTAGATATGCACGGTTTGCAACTATGTATGGCATTGCTTTAAACATTGTTGTAAATAGGCATGCACATTGCTTAGTTATTCGGCATTCGTTTAAAAAACAAATGCAAAATATTGCCGCGGGCATCAGATTTTTTTTAGTGCAAATCCAGTTATTTGTGTGATGCACATTAACACTTATAAATAACAAAATAATGCACATGCCTAGTTGCAATCACTGCTGGCAGATGTCTAAAGACGCGCACACTTCTGAGCTCTCCTTGGAGCTTTAACAATCGGTACCAAGAGAACTAAGCAAAATTGATAACAGAAGTAAATTGGAATGTTGTTTAAAATGTAATGCGTTATCTAATCCATTTGTTAAATTTTAATTTTTCTGTCCCTTTTAAAATAAAAAGATGCATTAATAAAAATGAAGCTGTTTATTTTTGCCATACTGAGGAAAATAGAACAATGAAAAACATATGTTTAGAATGTCAGTGAAGACTTAGCTAAATACAGCTCACAAAGGGTTCATTCCTGTTAAGCTGTTGGCTATTGCAGCTTTTTCTAGCAGTAAAGATGTTGAAGGGACAGTAATTACAAGACATTTCTCTTGTGTTGCTATAAAATAACAGCCAAGTATAAACGTCTTTAAAACAAATTAACCCTTTCGGGAAGGAGGCAACTTTTTAACTTCGAAACGTAAGCATCCGTCCAAAAAGGATGTCAAATGATTGTAACTGCAATCATGTGACTCCAAACTCTGCTGATTGGCTCCTGGGGGACTTCCTGTGGTGCTAGACACATCACCTAGTGGGATCAACAGGAGCTTTCACAAGGAGGGAAGCAGGATGTCGCAAAAGTTAGGATATTCCATGCTGTTCTAAAGGCGTTAAAGCCCAGCGCTTTTAGGACGGCATGGAACGTCCTAACGGCATCTAGGGGTTTTAACAGCATTTTTACTGCAATTATTTATCAAAAGCCAAACTCCATCCACCATTTGTGTTATTTGAAGGAGCCAATCTGGATTTTAGTCCACAGACAACAAGGCTAGCCCGGGCTATAATGTTAGTAGAAAGTGCATTGTTTTGCAATTGTTATCAGTTAAACCCTATTGGGGACAGATATGTATAAAAATGGACATGCATGGAAGGTTTTTTCCAGCTTCTGTTCTATCTCATGGAGTGCTGTTCTTTCATTGTGTTTTATTGGGGACAGATATGTAGCAGGGTTATCTTAAAAGTCAGCAGGGTGCCGTTTAAATTACGGGAATTAGAAATTGCTCAATTTTCAGAGCTAAATTACATAAATATGGTGCAAAATAATAATGAAAATATATTGCAGGGTTGCTGCATTATGCATAACTGAACATTTTATAGAAATCTCAATGTGTTTAACCTTAATGACAGCATCATTTTGAATTGACACTAGTAGGTTAACAGCAGGATTTTCTGATTAAACTTCATTTTAATACCAACAATCTCCCATATTGGCCTGCTTAACTTATCATGATGACTGATATTGCTCCAATTATGTATTCACTAGATTTCTGCTGACTGCACTGTATAACCCTTCACATGTACCATCCAAGACATTTTATTACTGAGTGAGCAGCTGCTATAGTTCATATCACTGTTCCATATAAGGTCCTTATTTGCCTCATATAAACCTTTCTGTTTAGAAACGTTTTTTCACTGCAGACTGCAGTAGGATAAACAAACATCTGTTTTTGTTAGCCTGGATATTGAGTACATCTCCCTCTTCTGCATTACGTGACCTGTATACTGACCGCTTCACTCTAGATTGCACAGATGGGACTTGTTCCCTTTTTCTACCCATCATATTAACCAAGTATTCTCTCATTTGTAACTGTTCTAACACAATAAAAACTGTTATTAAAGGGAAACAGACCCCGGCCAGCATTCTCTTGCATTTACTTGTACTGTTCATAAAGTAATAACAAAACTGAATATACTGCTGGTCATTGCTTTTATTTTGTAGACAAATTGAGCTAATGATAACTGATTTATTACTGTGTAGCATATTTAGTAAATATGTATGTTATGTATAAACACTCCCATTGGTAATACATTAAAGTAACATGAAACTATATATATTTTTTTCTTTTATGATTTAGATAGAGCATGTCATTTTAAACAATGTTCTAATTTACTAGAATTATCAAATTGTCTTTGTTCCTAAGGTATCCTTTGTTGAAAAGCAGACAGGTAAGCTCAGGGGCATGCATGTGTTGTCAGCACTATATGGCTGCAGTTGTTCAAGAATGTTATTCATTTGCAAGGGCAATATATGGCAACAGTGTTTCCGGCCATGTAGAGCTCCAGGCATGTGCACACTACCTATCTAGGAATCTCTTTAACAAATAATGCCATAAGAATGAACCAAATGTGATGATAGAAGTAAATTGAAAACTAAGTTAAAATCATATGCTCTGTCCCTTTAATTGTGAAAAGATGCCATGTTTTATGATTGCAGTTTCCAATTCATTTATTAGTATTGTGATGCAAGCTGGGATACACTAAACCTAAAACTCAAAGCAAATTCTAAGCAAGGTCGCCATGATAGTGTTTCCCAAATAGTATCTCACTTCAAAATTGCCATTTTACTTTAGGTGCTATCAACATTCCATATGGCAGGAGCATTTCTCAAACTCATTCACTAACCGCGCTGGTTTTTGACTAAACTGGATATCCCTATGATAATATCAACAAGAATAGTAGATGCCTGCTTAAATATTTAGACCAAAGAGAATTCAAAACAGCAGCCAAGTAAGCCAAATATCAATTTATTGAAGTGTTTGTAAGTAAGCTATCAAGCAGATATGCTTATATTATGTAACTAAGACGTTTTACAAAGCAGATTCACAAGATCTCAGCTCTGAAGATTCAGAAGAGTTTACTTCCAGAGATTAAAACGGAATTGGCCTCATCCCAAAATGTGGATTCTGGTATAATATTAACAATGGAGAAACTCATCAGACACACACACACAACCAAAATTTTGTATGGAGATTTGAAGTATCTAGTATGGGCTTTCAGCAATAGGGAACTGTGTGTGACATGTTCTCCTCAAGCTTCTACCTGCATAGCATCTTCCTCCTGATTTTCACTATGTTTGTAGCTAATGTTCCATATAAATTATTACTTCTTTGAACCTGAACTAGACCCTATTATCACTGACCGAAAAGGAGACTTTACCCTAAACCAAATTGATTATTCTTTCAGTTCCTTTTACTATAGGGTCACTGAAAGTGACTTCTCACATATGGTTTCTTAAACGGACAGTCTACACCAGAATATTTATTGTTTAAAAAGATAATCCCTTTATTTCCCATTCCCCAGTTTTGCATAATCAAACATGTAAAAAGTATATTAATAAAACTATGTGATTACTTTGTATCTAAGCCTCTGCAGACCCCCTTATTTATTATTATACCCCCTTATTTCAGTTCTTTTAACAGGCTTGCATTTTTTATTTTATTTTCTTTTTCAAGATACGATGAGTCTATGGATTTCATCCTTACTTGTGGGATATCGCCTCCTGGTCAGCAGGAGGAGGCAAAGAGCTCCACAGCAGAACTGTATAAATAGTTCCTTCCTTCCCTCCCAACCCAGTCATTCTCTTTGCCTGTGTTAGTTAGATAGGAGATGGCAAAGTGAAGTGTTAGTAAACATTCTTCAATCAAGTGTTTATTATTTTTAAAGTAGTGCCTCTGAGTGCTACTTTGTGCTGGGGTGTAGCCTAGACCAGATCAGTCTCTTCAGTAGGAAAAGAGAAGCATTTGGTGGCTTTAAGGCAATAGGAACTGGTGGGACATTATTCTCGCTGCGCCTCCTATACATATTTGCTGCCCTAATTCAGATAGCCTAAGCACTTTTAACTCAGGCTGATCTTTGTCCACAGGGCTATGGGAGGGAGAGGACCTCTGAACACCTGCTGGACTGCCATGCTGTCGCTCAGCTTTCCAGGTAAGTGCTGACTTTTTGTTCTGGGGGATCTCCGAGAAGTGGAGCACTTTATTTATGTGCTTGGACTCCTGCATGTAAAAGGAGGAACACATTCTTAGCAAGGGCTAACAATCCAGTAGTTACGTGGAAACTGAGGTAATGGATGTTCACATGAGCACAAACAATCTGCATGTCGGGCTCTTAATGTGATGGGACATGTCACCTTTCCTAGTAGGAGAGGTCTAAGGCAGAGATTGTGTACGAGCGTGTGTAGTGAGAATAACTGCGCACACTGATAGTGAGAATAACTGCGCACACTGAGCACTGAAAGGCAGAAAATTTAATGTCAGTTTATATCTCTATTGTACATTACAGACCGCAAATGTTAGGGGGTGATGTGATAACATTTGAAATGGTTGGATCACTCTTGTTGTTTTATTATGCTACTTAAGATCCTTAACGATGAACGTGCGGTAGCCTGCTTGTCCCCAATCTATGTCTGAGGGTTTTGCTAACTCCCGTTGGCCTAGCTAACAAAGTTTTAATGGCGACCGGGAGATTTTTATACGCCCACGATGGGCGGAGTTACTAGTTTGCGCCGTTTTCGGGCGCTTTCGTTATCCCTAGAGCATGATTTTACAGATGTTAGAGTCTACACGCTCACGATGGACGAAGTGGCTTGTTCGCGCCGCTTTCAGGCGCTTTCTCTTATACTTCTGCAAGTGCAGGGAGTTGGAGCGTCGTCACGCCCACAAGGGGCGGAGCTTTGTGACGACTGTGGGGGATTCGCTCTTCATGTAGTATACAGGAGGCAGAGCGTCTCACAAACCCCAATGTTATTTTCCTTTGCATTGCAGGTCTAACTCGCTGTGAGAGTGCAGTTTGATTGCTTTTCTAAAACTCGTTTTTACTCAAACACTTTGCATGTTTGTAGAAATATGTGTGTTTCGCAAAAGGGAAAAAAAAAAAAAGGGGGGGTTGATAGGCATCACTCTATAAAGTACTTAATGAGACATAGGTTATATACCTTTTGTTTGGGCACTTCAGCATGATTTCTGAGAGATGCTGCAGTTAATCAATCCAACCCTGCATGTGTAAAGAGAAAAAGTTACTGTGTAGTATTTAAAGTGACAGTAACGTCTTTTTCATTTGTTTTTTTTTTATTAAACATTTTCAGCTGTTTATTTGTTATTTCATCCATTGTGTCTTAGGATGGAACAAATGCATGCAAATAGGACAAGAAATGACAATTTCTTTCACAATTTAAAGAGACAGTACCGTCTTTTTCTGTGCAAATTTTGTCAAAGACTTTCAGTTGTTTAATTGTCCCTTCATCTTTTGTGATTTGGGATGGCACAAAAGTTATACCATTGTTCTGCAGAAATAGGCGTTCTTTTTACAGTTAGAGACGGTAACATTTTTTCTACGTCAATTTTACTGAACGAATTGCAGGGACTTATTTGTTTATTCATCCTTTATAAAGTAGGATGGTACAAAGATGAGTCCCTTTAAGATTTAAAGGGACAGTACTGTTTTTTGTTCTCTGTACATTATGATAAATGTATTTCAGATGTTATTTGTTTCTTCATCCTTTACGACTGAGGATGGAACAAACACACACAAAATTAGAGTTACGTTTTTAGATTTCAAGGAACAGTATCGTTTTCCTATGTCAACTTTATTAAAATTGGTTCAAATTTATTTTTCCTTTTGAACCTACTCCTTCTACGGCGATTGCTGTTTTGGAGTCTCTTGTCATTGGCCACAACATTTTATGGCCCACAGGCAGTGCCCTGCTTTTCCTTCATACTCCATTCAGGGATTATGATGCGTCCTATATTTTTTACAAAAGTCCCACAATGGACTAGTGGTAAACTTTGCTGCTTTAAAAGCTGAAGGAGTCTAGCTGTGGCTATGTGTTCCACACAGCAAGTCCACTTTCACTGGGGGGGTTCCAAATAACCTTGCCTACACAATGATTTGCAGGCTACCGAATTTGCCTTTAAAAAAAAAAAAAATTTAAGGTAAAATCATGGGCTTTCCATATTTTTGGAAGATTGTTTTCCCATAAGCCGTATCAGCTAAGAGGCTTAACGACTTTCCTTAGGGGAAGGAGTAGTTTTGACCCTCTACAAGAACTTCTATACTCTTAGAGTTTAGTCCTCTGGACGGATTTTTGTATTGAGGCACACGCCAGGGTTCCATTGGCAACCATCTGTGTACTTGGCTACCGTCACTGGTGTGATGGTATTTTGGTTGCATGCGTTGTCTGAGGCTATTAATCAGTATCTTCCCTGGATAGGATCCGGGACTAGATTAAGCTTCAATTGGCTAATCCCTTTATTTTACTCTTCCCTTCCAGTTATCTGGGAGCATAGGTAACTCTGCGCCAGTTCTTGGCACCTTAGAGTTAGAGTTTTGTTTTGCGAATATATGTTTTAAGTTGAACACATATCTTGCTGTTGATTCACTTATTTTTCTCTCAGAGGAAATTTCTGCATTCAGGTTTTCTGAGGATCAGACGAAGGGAGAGATGTCCTTACAGGGAGTGCAGAATAATTAGGCAAGTTGTATTTTTGAGGATTAATTTTATTATTGAACAACAACCATGTTCTCAATGAACCCAAAAAACTCATTAATATCAAAGCTGAATAGTTTTGGAAGTAGTTTTTAGTTTGTTTTTAGTTATAGCTATTTTAGGGGGATATCTGTGTGTGCAGGTGACTATTACTGTGCATAATTATTAGGCAACTTAACAAAAAACAAATATATACCCATTTCAATTATTTATTTTTACCAGTGAAACCAATATTACATCTCAACATTCACAAATATACATTTCTGACATTCAAAAACAAAACAAAAACAAATCAGTGACCAATATAGCCACCTTTCTTTGCAAGGACACTCAAAAGCCTGCCATCCATGGATTCTGTCAGTGTTTTGATCTGTTCACCATCAACATTGCGTGCAGCAGCAACCACAGCCTCCCAGACACTGTTCAGAGAGGTGTACTGTTTTCCCTCCTTGTAAATCTCACATTTGATGATGGACCACAGGTTCTCAATGGGGTTCATATCAGGTGAACAAGGAGGCCATGTCATTAGATTTTCTTCTTTTATACCCTTTCTTTCCAGCCACGCTGTGGAGTACTTGGACGCGTGTGATGGAGCATTGTCCTGCATGAAAATCATGTTTTTCTTGAAGGATGTAGACTTCTTCCTGTACCACTGCTTGAAGAAGGTGTCTTCCAGAAACTGGCAGTAGGACTGGGAGTTGAGCTTGACTCCATCCTCAACCCGAAAAGGCCCCACAAGCTCATCTTTGATGATACCAGCCCAAACCAGTACTCCACCTCCACCTTGCTGGCGTCTGAGTCGGACTGGAGCTCTCTGCCCTTTACCAATCCAGCCACGGGCCCATCCATCTGGCCCATCAAGACTCACTCTCATTTCATCAGTCCATAAAACCTTAGAAAAATCAGTCTTGAGATATTTCTTGGCCCAGTCTTGACGTTTCAGCTTGTGTGTCTTGTTCAGTGGTGGTCGTCTTTCAGCCTTTCTTACCTTGGCCATGTCTCTGAGTATTGCACAACTTGTGCTTTTGGGCACTCCAGTGATGTTGCATCTCTGAAATATGGCCAAACTGGTGGCAAGTGGCATCTTGGCAGCTGCACGCTTGACTTTTCTCAGTTCATGGGCAGTTATTTTGCGCCTTGGTTTTTCCACACGCTTCTTGCGACCCTGTTGACTATTTTGAATGAAACGCTTGATTGTTCGATGATCACGCTTCAGAAGCTTTGCAATTTTAAGAGTGCTGCATCCCTCTGCAAGATATCTCACTATTTTTGACTTTTCTGAGCCTGTCAAGTCCTTCTTTTGACCCATTTTGCCAAAGGAAAGGAAGTTACCTAATAATTATGCACACCTGATATAGGGTGTTGATGTCATTAGACCACACCCCTTCTCATTACAGAGATGCACATCACCTAATATGCATAATTGGTAGTAGGCTTTCGAGCCTATACAGCTTGGAGTAAGACAACATGCATGAAGAGGATGATGTGGTCAAAATACTCATTTGCCTAATAATTCTGCACTCCCTGTATACTACGTAGGCGACCTCTCAGACCTAGGAGGGCTAGCTGGAAGCTAGCTCAGCATACTAATGCACTGTGGTTACTGTGCACTGTAGCAAACCGAGGGTTGCAAGTTTACTCAGCATTTTCCTCTTTTTGAGGTTGATATGCTGAGCAGCGCCTTGAGTCCCTTATGGGGAGATTCGCCGCGCCCTACAAGTACAAATCTTTTAATTGTTCCGTTCCTTCCTTGATCCTAGAGGGTCGTTATGTTAAGGATGGATTGATGGTTAAAGTGCCTTCATGTGCCGTTCAAGAGAATCGTCTCAGTTCTAGGGTTTGCCTTTCTGGACAAATGCTTTCCGTTCTTGGTCCTTCCCTTTCCTCCAGTTCAGAGTTTTTTTTTACGTAGGCTCTGGGATCGCTGTTGGCGGTATTTCAGTTATGGTGCAGGCGCCCTATCTGACCGATATCCTCGTCCAGGCATCATCTAGGTTTACATGGCCAGGAGTTTATACTTCCTGTTAGCTCGTGGAAGGTGACTTGGGAAAAGTTTTCCTTAGTTCCAATTCTAAGGATTGCTTTCTTAGGGATCATGTCGGATTCCATATCATTGTAGATATTTCTGGCTGAGGTCAGGTAATCTGGTCTATCTATAATGGACTGGTCCTTCAGTCCACCTCTCAGCCTTCAGTGGGTCAGTACATAGAGTTATGGGGTTGATGGTGATGGCATTGGTCATCAGCCGAACAGTGGGCTCAGCAGGCTATGTCTCTGGCCGCACTCGGTTGCAACCTGTGGGTTGCAGGTTCAATCCCCGGCACGGTCCACTCGATCTTTTCTCCTAAGGTTGGTAAAAAGAGCGGCGCATGGTGTCTCTTACACATTCCATTTGTTTGTTCCATTCCAGACCTGTGCTGTTATATATACTCAATGGAACGGAGATTACTGGTTCAGGAGACAAGGGACTCTTTCTATGGTGCTCGTGTCTGGATCACCTATCTCAGGGAACATGATTTCGCAGAGTGTGGACTCAAGTGGAGTCTGTTCTTTTTCTAGTCTTCCTGTAAATGAGAGCGAGCTTCAGGGCTCTTCTGGTCTGGCCTCAGTTGGTTTTTGGCTGAATTTCTTTCTTGGTATTGGTTGGCGATCCATATCCCAGGGGTGGAAGCTTGGGAATCGGATTTTCTGAATAGTCAGATTTTTTTCACTCTGGAGAGTGGGTATTTTCTAACCTGGTTTTTAAATGAGGATCTGTTTCCTCCGTTTGAGCCTCTTTGCCGTATGATTATTTGACTCAAATAGAAGACGGCATCAATAATCCTCTTCGCTTCTGTGTGACTTCTTAGGATTTGGTTGACTGGCCCGGTGACCATGTCATCTCTGTACCTTGGAGCCGGGCAGATAACTCAGCATGCTAAGGCTCCGTGGCTGAGCTCTGTGGCAGCGCACAGGTTGCGGGTTTGTTCCCCGTCAAGATTCTCTAGGTTTTTCATCCTTCCGAGGTCGATAAAATGAGCAGCACCTTGAGGCCCTTAAGGGTGCTTGGCCACGCTTTACAATAAGGTGATATGCTTCTGTTGAGGAAGGACCTTTAAACCTGGGTCTCTTCTTCAGTCCAAGTCTAGGTTCTCTGAAGCTGATGGCTTGGAGATTGGTTGCTTGATCCTATTCAAGCAAGATTTTTTATACAAGCAAGGTTTCTTTCATCGGCTTACTTCCGACATGTCAGCCTGTATCTAAGGAAATTTGCCGTAAGATAAGACGTCATATCTTTAGTGGTATGAATCCAGGGCTACTTTTGGAGTAGAGTTAGGATTCCCAGGATTTTGTCTTTTCTCCAAGTAGGATTGGAGAAAGGGTTGTCTGCGAGTTCCTTAACAGGACAGATTTCTGCCTTTTCTATTTTGTTACCCAAGCGTCTGGCTGCTGTTCCTGATGTCCAATCTTTTTGTCAGGCCCTGACTAGAATCAGGCCTGTATTTAGATCAATTACTCCTCCTTGGAGTTTGAATTTAGTTCTTGAAGTTCTTCAAGTGATTCCGATTGAACTTATGCATTCCATAGATATTTAGTTATTATCTTGGAAAGTTTTATTTTGGGTTGTTATTTCTTCTGCTCGAAGAGTCTATGAGCTTTCGGCATTACAATGTGATTCTACTTACCTTATTTTCCATTCGGATAAGGTGGTGTTACGAACCAAACTCGGTTTTCTTCCTGAGATCGTTCAATGAAGTATATAATTCAGGGACTTGTTGTTCCTTACTTGTGTCCTATCCCTTCTAAGAGGGAGCGGCTGTTACATACTTTGGACGTGGTCCGTACTTTGCTCTGTGGAACAGCTTTGCAAAGCTGCAACTTGGTTTTCTCTTCATTCTTTTTCAAATTTGATCATTTTGCCTCGGCTGAGGCTGTTTTTGGGAGAAAGGTTCTTCAAGCAGGGGTGCCTTCCGTTTGGGTTACATGTCTTGTCCCTCCCGTTTCATCCGTGTACTATAGCTTTGGTATTGTATCCCACAAGTAAGGATGAAATCCGTGGACTCATCGTATCTTGAAAAAGAAAAGGAAATTTATGCTTACCTGATAAATGTATTTCTTTTTCGATACGATGAGTGCGCGGCCCGCCCTGTTCTATGAGACAGGTTATTACATTTTTGTTCAACTTCAGACACCTCTGCTCCTTGGCTTTTCCTTTCTCTTCCTAACTTCGGTCAAATGACTGGGTTGGGAGGGAAGGGAGGAGCTATTTCTACAGTTCTGCTGTGGAGCTCTTTGCTGCTGACCAGGAGGCAATATCCCACAAGTAAGGATGAAATCCGCAGACTCATCGTATCGAAAAAAAAATAACTTTATCAGGTAAGCATAATTTTCCTTTTTATTACATTTTTTTATTGAAAAGTTTTAAAATATACAGCAAATAAATCCACAAACAATATGATACAGACTTATTTGCGTAGAGCACGATTAACAAAAAAAAATCTAAATAGTTATTAGGTACCAAAAAATGTCAATCCCTCACGCAAGGGGCAGGATATTAAATGAAAGTGTGGAACTGTGGACAGAAGCATAATGTAATCAAACAAAGTCCATTGTCCTTACATCATTAAGTAAAAGAACAAAAAAAAGGAAGTACATTGATGAGAAAAAAGAAGTAAAACAAAGATTAGATTAAAGTAAAGGGGAGAGAAGAAAGAAGACAAAAGGAAGGCGGAGAAAGCCAACCTTGGAGCCCAGAAAAAGGGGATTATGAGATATAGGGGAAGGGGGGGTTGGGACCTTGCACATTTTAAACCTTTCATGGTATGTATGTTTAAGCTATGTTTGTTGTCTCCATTGTGTTTGCAGAGTTTCCCAATAAAATTTAACATTGAAAAACATGTCTTGTCTATTTATTTATTTGTAAAGTAGGAATATTCCTCCAATAGCAACAATTCCTGCGTTCTCTCCTTCCATTCTGCAAAAGTGTGATATATTAGATCTCCATTTTCTTGCTATTAAATATTTAGCTCCATTTAGGCAAATCTGTAAGAGGGAAAGCCTGAATTTACACCAAAGCCTAGGTTTGTTATTAAATAAGATCATCATATGAGTCAGTTTAAATGTAGGGTAGATAAGGGGACGTAGAGCTTTTCCTAAGGCAGTCCAAAGAACCTGCAGACGGGAGCAAGACCACCACATATGTTATAATTTACCTAGATGGAGTTAAATACAATCTCAAAAGATTTTGTAATTCATTTCAAGGATTTGAGTAGACGTCAAATATTTTTACCATTTTGTTGGAGGAATCTCCACACCCAATTCCTCCTGCCAGGACTGAGTAAATTTTGGTAATGTTTTATAGGTACAATCATCTAAAATTTGTCTGGACAAAGCTAGAGATCCTCTCAGAAAAGTATTTCATTTACAGAGTTCTTCAAATCGGGTAAGGGGACGAAGGAGTAAGGACTTGGGGGGGGGGGGTGATTGATGTAGGAGATGTTGTAACTGTGAATACTTTAGAAAAAGTGCCCTCCAGGATTTCATTCAAGTCATGTCTAGGTTTCAATTTTCCTTGCTGAAGGAAATCAATTAGTGGTGATGAGAATCCTAGGTCCCTATAATGAGTATTACCTAAGGCAGGGGTCAGCAACCTTGACTCTCCAGATGTTTTGAAACTACATTTCTCCTGTTAAGTGTAGTCAGTCCACGGGTCATCCATTACTTATGGGATTATATCTCCTCCCTAACAGGAAGTGCAAGAGGATCACCCAAGCAGAGCTGCTATATAGCTCCTCCCCTCTACGTCATATCCAGTCATTCTCTTGCACCTAAATAAAGATAGGACGTGTGAGAGGACTATGGTGTGTTAAACTTAGTTTTTATTTCTTCAATCAAAAGTTTGTTATTTTAAACGGCACCGGAGTCTGTTGTTTGTTCTCAGGCAGCATTAGAAGAAGAATCTACCTGAGTTTGTCTATGATCTTAGCGGTCGTAACTAAGATCCACTTGCTGTTCTCGGCCATTCTGAGGAGTGAGGTAACTTCAGAACAGGGGATAGCATGCAGGGCCCACCTGCAAGGAGGTATGTGCAGTAAATTATTTTCTAACGAATGGAATTGACTGAGAAAATACTGCTAATACCGATGTAATGTAAGTGCAGCCTTAAATGCAGTAGTAGCGACTGGTATCAGGCTGATATGTATGTATGTATACTCTGAGGTATTTCTGGGGAATGGAATTTCACTAAGAAAATACTGTCAATATTAAAGTAATATTTGAGCCTGCACTGCAGTGAAAGCGACTAGCAGCAGGCTTATTAATAACACTTCATAATTTTCAATTTTTAAAACGTTTACTGGCATGTTAATCGTTTTTTCTGAGGTACTTGGTGATAAAACTTTATGGGCATGATTTTTACCACATGGCTGTCGTTTTTTTCTGAATAAAAACAGTTTACTGAGCTTCCCCACTGTTGTAATATGAGTGGGAGGGGCCTATTTTAGCGCTTTATTGCGCAGTAAAAATTTAGTCACAGTCTTCCTATTTCTTCCTCCATGATCCAGGACGTCTCTACAGAGCCCAGGGGTCTCCAAAACTAGTTTTGAGGGAGGTAATCAGTCACAGCAGACCTGTGACAGTGTGTTTGACTGTGATAAAAACGTTTATTATTTCAACTGTTATCCGTTTTGGGTATTAAGGGGTTAATCATCCTTTTGCTGGTGGGTGCAATCCTCTGCTAACTTTATACATTTTCTGTTAAAATTTGGTTCATTGTTAATTCAACTGTGTCACATTTTTATGTTTTTCTTAAAAGCGCAGTAGCGTTTTTTTATATAGCTTGCAAATTTATTTAAAAGTTTTTTTCCAAGCTTGCTAGTGTTATTGCTAGTCTGTTTAAACATGTCTGACACAAATGAATCTGTTTGTTCATTATGTTTAAAGGCCAATGTGGAGCCCAATAGAAATTTGTGCACTCGATGTATAGATGTTACTTTGAATAAAAGTCAAACTTTATATGTTAAAAAAATATCACCAGACAACGAGGGGGAAGTTATGCCGACTAACTCTCCTCACGTGTCAGTACCTTCGCCTCCCGCTCAGGAGGTGCATGATATTGTGGCGCAAAGTACATCAGGGCGGCCCATACAAATCACTTTGCAAGACATGGCTAATGTTATGACTGAAGTACTATCTAAATTGCCAGAATTAAGAGGTAAACGCGATCACTCTGGGGTAAGAACAGAGTGCGCTGATAATAATAGAGCCATGTCTGATACTGCGTCACAATTTGCAGAACATGAGGACGGAGAGCTTCATTCTGTGGGTGACGGATCTGATCCAAGTAAACTGGATTCAGACATTTAAAATTTTAAATTTAAGCTTGAGAACCTCCGTGTATTACTAGGGGAGGTATTAGCGGCTCTGAATGATTGTAACACGGTTGCAATTCCAGAGAAAGTATGTAGGCTGGATAAATATTTTGCGGTACCGGCGTGTACTGACGTTTTTCCTATACCTAAAAGGCTTACAGAAATTGTTAACAAGGAGTGGGATAGACCCGGTGTGCCCTTTTCACCCCCTCCTATATTTAGAAAAATGTTTCCAATAGACGCCACCACACGGGACCTATGGCAGACGGTCCCTAAGGTGGAAGGAGCAGTTTCTACTCTGGTTAAGCGCACCACTATCCCGGTGGAGGATAGCTGTGCTTTTTCAGATCCAATGGATAAAAAGTTAGAGGGTTACCTTAAGAAAATGTTTGTTCAGCAAGGTTTTATATTACAACCCCTTGCATGCATCGCGCCTGTCACTGCTGCGACGGCATTCTGGTTTGAGTCTCTGGAAGAGACCCTTAGCACAGCTCCATTGGATGAGATTATGAACAAGCTTAAAGCCCTTAAGCTAGCTAATTCATTTATTTCTGATGCCGTAGTACACTTAACCAAACTTACGGCTAAGAACTCCGGATTCGCCATTCAAGCGCGTAGAGCGCTGTGGCTTAAATCCTGGTCAGCTGACGTGACTTCTAAATCTAAATTGCTTAATATTCCTTTCAAAGGGCAGACATTATTCGGGCCCGGCTTGAAAGAAATTATCTCTGACATTACTGGAGGTAAGGGCCATGCCCTGCCTCAAGACAGGGCCAAACCAAAGGCTAAACAGTCTAATTTTCGTGCCTTTCGTAACTTCAAGGCAGGAGCAGCATCAACTTCCTCCGCTCCAAGACAGGAAGGAACTGTTGCTCGCTACAGACAGGGCTGGAAACCTAACCAGTCCTGGAACAAGGGCAAGCAGGCCAGAAAACCTGCTGCTGCCCCTAAGACAGCATGAAGTGAGGGCCCCCGATCCGGAAACGGATCTAGTGGGGGGCAGACTTTCTCTCTTCGCCCAGGCTTGGGCAAGAGATGTCCAGGATCCCTGGGCGTTGGAGATCATATCTCAGGGATATCTTCTGGACTTCAAAGCTTCTCCTCCACAAGGGAGATTTCATCTTTCAAGGTTATCAGCAAACCAGATAAAGAAAGAGGCGTTTCTACGCTGTGTACAAGACCTCTTACTAATGGGAGTGATCCACCCAGTTCCGCGGTCGGAACACGGGCAAGGATTCTATTCAAATCTGTTTGTGGTTCCCAAAAAAGAGGGAACCTTCAGACCAATCTTGGACTTAAAGATCCTAAACAAATTCCTAAGAGTTCCATCGTTCAAAATGGAAACTATTCGAACCATCTTACCCATGATCCAAGAGGGTCAGTACATGACCACAGTGGATTTAAAGGATGCCTACCTTCACATACCGATTCACAAGGATCATTACCGGTATCTAAGATTTGCCTTCCTAAACAGGCATTACCAGTTTGTAGCTCTTCCCTTCAGGTTAGCTACGGCTCCAAGAATCTTTACAAAGGTTCTGGGCTCTCTTCTGGCGGTACTAAGACCGCGAGGCATAGCGGTAGCTCCGTACCTAGACGACATTCTGATACAAGCGTCAAGTTTCCAAACTGCCAAGTCTCATACAGAGTTAGTTCTGGCATTTCTAAGGTCGCATGGGTGGAAGGTGAACGTAGAAAAGAGTTCTCTATTGCCACTCACAAGAGTTCCCTTTCTAGGGACTCTTATAGATTCTGTAGAAATGAAAATTTACCTGACGGAGGACAGGTTATCAAAACTTCTAAATGCTTGCCGTGTCCTTCATTCCATTCAACACCCGTCAGTGGCTCAGTGCATGGAGGTAATCGGCTTAATGGTAGCGGCAATGGACATAGTACCATTTGCGCGCCTGCATCTCAGACCGCTGCAATTGTGCATGCTAAGTCAGTGGAATGGGGATTAGTCAGATTTGTCCCCTCTGCTAAATCTGGATCAAGAGACCAGAGATTCTCTTCTATGGTGGCTTTCTCGGCCACATCTGTCCAAGGGGATGCCCTTCCGCAGGCCAGATTGGACGATTGTAACAACGGACGCCAGCCTTCTAGGTTGGGGCGCAGTCTGGAATTCCCTGAAGGCTCAGGGATCATAGACTCAGGAGGAGAGACTCCTTCCAATAAACATTCTGGAATTAAGAGCAATTTTCAATGCTCTTCTGGCTTGGCCTCAGTTAGCAACTCTGAGGTTCATCAGGTTTCAGTCGGACAACATCACGACTGTGGCTTACATCAACCATCAAGGAGGAACAAGGAGTTCCCTAGCAATGATGGAAGTCTCAAAGATAATTCGCTGGGCAGAGTCTCACTCTTGCCACCTGTCAGCGATCCACATCCCAGGCGTGGAGAACTGGGAGGCGGATTTTCTAAGTCGCCAGACCTTTCATCCGGGGGAGTGGGAACTTCATCCGGAGGTGTTTGCCCAACTGCTTCATCTTTGGGGCAAACCAGATCTGGATCTCATGGCGTCTCGCCAGAACGCCAAGCTTCCTTGTTACGGATCCAGGTCCAGGGACCCGGGAGCGGTACTGATAGATGCTCTGACAGCACCTTGGGTCTTTCAACATGGCTTATGTGTTTCCACCTTTTCCGATGCTTCCTCGATTGATTGCCAGGATCAAACAGGAGAGAGCATCGGTGATTCTAATAGCGCCTGCGTGGCCACGCAGGACCTGGTATGCAGATCTAGTGGACATGTCGTCCTGTCCACCATGGTCTCTGCCTCTGAGACAGGACCTTCTGATTCAGGGTCCTTTCAAACATCCAAATCTAATTTCTCTGAGGCTGACTGCATGGAGATTGAACGCTTGATTCTATCAAAGCGTGGATTCTCGGAGTCAGTGATTGATACCTTAATACAGGCTAGAAAACCTGTTACCAGGAAAATTTACCATAAAATATGGCGTAAATACTTATATTGGTGCGAATCCAAGAGTTACTCATGGAGTAAGGTTAGGATTCCTAGAATATTGCCTTTTCTACAAGAAGGTTTAGAAAAGGGTTTATCTGCTAGTTTGTTAAAGGGACAGATTTCAGCTCTCTCTATCCTTTTACACAAACGTCTGGCAGAAGTTCCAGACGTTCAGGCTTTTTGTCAGGCTTTGGCTAGGATTAAGCCTGTGTTTAAGACTGTTGCTCCGCCGTGGAGCTTAAACTTAGTTCTTAACGTTCTGCAAGGTGTTCCGTTTGGACCCCTTCATTCCATCGATATCAAGCTGTTATCTTGGAAAGTTCTGTTTTAAATGGCTATTTCCTCGGCTCGAAGAGTCTCTGAGTTATCGGCCTTACATTGTGATTCTCCTTATCTGATTTTTCATTCAGACAAGGTAGTTCTGCGTACTAAACCTGGGTTCTTACCTAAGGTAGTCACTAACAAGAATATCAATCAAGAGATTGTTGTTCCTTCATTGTGCCCTAACCCTTCTTCAAAGAAGGAACGACTTTTGCACAATCTGGACGTCGTCCGTGCCCTGAAATTTTATTTGCAGGCAACTAAAGATTTTCGTCAAACTTCTTCCCTGTTTGTCGTTTATTCTGGACAGAAGAGAGGTCAAAAAGCTTTGGCTACCTCTCTCTCTTTTTGGCTTCGTAGCATAATACGTTTAGCTTATGAGACTGCTGGACAGCAGCCTCCTGAAAGGATTACAGCTCATTCTACTAGAGCTGTGGCTTCCACTTGGGCCTTTAAGAATGAGGTCTCTGTTGAACAGATTTGCAAGGCTGCAACTTGGTCTTCACTTCACACTTTTTCAAAATTTTACAAATTTGACACTTTTGCTTCTTCGGAGGCTGTTTTTGGGAGAAAGGTTCTACAGGCAGTGGTTCCTTCCGTGTAAAGATCCTGCCTGTCCCTCCCGTCATCCGTGTACTTTTAGCTTTGGTATTGGTATCCCATAAGTAATGGATGACCCGTGGACTGACTACACTTAACAGGAGAAAATATAATTTATGCTTACCTGATAAATTCATTTCTCCTGTAGTGTAGTCAGTCCACGGCCCGCCCTGTTTTTTATGGCAGGTCTAAATTTTAATTAAACTCCAGTCACCACTGCACCCTATAGTTTCTCCTTTCTCGTATGGTTTCGGTCGAATGACTGGATATGACGTAGAGGGGAGGAGCTATATAGCAGCTCTGCTTGGGTGATCCTCTTGCACTTCCTGTTAGGGAGGAGATATAATCCCATAAGTAATGGATGACCCGTGGACTGACTACACTACAGGAGAAATGAATTTATCAGGTAAGCATAAATTATATTTTCCCATCATGCTAAGACATTCTTTAGGCTGTTTGAGCATTATGGGAAATGTAGTTCCAAAACATCAGGAGAGTCAAGGTTGCTGAGCCTTGACCTAAGGTAAGATGTATATTCAGCATTCCTGTTATTTGTTTATTAATATTGTCCGATGTGGAAAATATGTGTTTGTATAGAGGAGATATTCTGTTTTTTAAAGGCCGAAATTTAACCGGTAGCCAACAAAGGGGGCCCACCTGAGGAGTTTTCAAGATATGTGTATCTAATGGTATCCATGCTTTATCTTGTAGGCGTGTATGCCAATTTAAAACTGGTAGAATGTTTGCCTGGTAATACCGGAAGATATGAGGGACTCCTAGCCCGCCCCTTTGCCTGGAGCTGTATAGAGTCTGCTTAGATATCCTCGGTTTGCGACCCTCCCAAAGAAGTTGTCTTTAAATAAAGAGGACATTTTCGGGGTAAGACTAGCACCTAGGTATTTAATATGGTCTTTAATCAATTGATAAGGGAAAACTTTAGAGACTTCATAAAACTTTTGAGGATTCATATTTACATTCAAAATATTGGATTTCTGATTATTAATCAAGAAGTGTGATAGATCACCAAAGCAACGGAACTCTTCAAGCACAGACAAAAGGGTTTGGGCAGGCTCAGTGATAGTTAGCAAAACATTGTCGGCATAAAAACTTCTTTTATAGTCATTGGGTCCTATGGGGATTCCTTTAATATTATGGTTTGATTGTATGAGAGATGCTAGTGGCTCCATCGTTAAGGAGGAAAGCAGGGGGGAAAGTGGGCAGCCCTGCCGGATTCCCTTGTTTATTGGGAGAGATTCAGATAGGATCCCATTGACTTTAACCTTAGCAACTGTGTAATGGTAAAGACTGAAATTCTATTTATCATTTTCGAACCAAATCCGAAACCTTTCAGTGTAGCTTGCAAATATGGCCAATTGTGTCTATCGAAAGCCTTCTCCGCGTTGGTAGAGTCAGGACCATCAGAAGACAGACTTGCATTTTCGCCAATTAGTGCTGACTTATAGGTAACTCCATGTGCATGAGCACAATGTTATCTATATGGCACACATGAAATAACGCCCTCTAGTTGTAAAAAATGTCAAAATGCATTCAGATAAGAGGCGGCCTTCAAAGGCTAAGATAATACTTTTTAAAAGAGATCTGGGAGGGGGTAGGGTATCTACACTACAGAAAAAGTGAGGGTTTTTAAAAAAAAAAATTAACATTTCATTGCAAAGTGGGTACTGGCAGACAGCTGCCAGTACCCAAAATGGTGACAAATAGTTAGTGGGGGGAGGGTTAGAGAGCTCTTTGTGGTGGATCAGGGCGGTTGGGGCTAAAGGGGGATCCTACACAGCAGAATATGATTTTTACGTTAGAATTAACCCTACAAGCTACCTAATTAACCCGTCATGGCTGGGAATAATACAAGTGTGGTGTGCAGCAGGATTTAGCGGCTGTCTAATTACCAAAAAGCAACGCCAAAGACATATATGTCTACTATTTCTGAACAAAGGGGATCCCAGAGCAGCATTTACAACCATTTGTGCCATAATTGCACAAGCTGTTTGTAAATAATTTCAGTGGGAAACCTAAAGTTTTAGATTTTTTTTTATTTGATCACATTTGGCGGTGAAATGGTGGCATGAAATATACCAAAATGGGCCTAGATCAATACTTTGGGTTGTCTACTAAAAAAATAAATATATATACATGTCAAGGGATATTCAGGGATGAAATGGTGGCATGAAATATACCAAAATGGGCCTAGATCAATACTTTGGGTTGTCTACTAAAAAAATAAATATATATACATGTCAAGGGATATTCAGGGATTCCTGACAGATATCAGTGTTCCAATGTAACTATCGCTAATTTTGGGGGGGAAAATGGTTTGGAAATAGCAAAGTGCTACTTGTATTTATTGCCCTATAACTTGCAAAAAATGCAAAGAACATGTAAACATTGGGTATTTCTAAACTCAGGACAAAATTTAGAAGCTATTTAGCATTGGTGTTTTTTGGTAGATGTGCAACAAATTTTGGGGGTCACAGTTAGAAAAAGTGTGTTTTTTTCCATTTTTTCTTCATATTTTATAATTTTTTTATGGTAAATTATAAGATATGATGAAAATAATGGTATCTTTAGAAAGTACAGTAAATGAATAAGAGGAAAATTACAGCTAAACACAAACACTGCAGAAATGCAAAAATAGCCCTGGCCCTTAAGGGAAAGAAATTGAAAAATGGCCTTGTCCTTAAGGGGTTAACGTACTCACTTTATATAGTCTGGGGACATAGACACATACACCAAATAAAATCTACTACACATGTAGGCAAAAGTTGGGCACTTTATAGAATAAATGCAAAAAATGATGCACTGCCTCTTTAAATGTGCACTTTGTATTTACTCTCACTGGAGTGCTGGTCTTGATAGCTGCAACCCCCTCTGGTTACCAAATTGACAGGGATTCAGTTCAATTCAGCTCCATACTTACATAGTCGACCTCAGGGACGTTGTTAGGTGTTATTTTCAGGGGGGAGTGTGTCAGTCAGCACTTGGCCTGGATCCTATACTGTCACCTGGAAATGAATGGGTTACTTGATGACGGGATATCCCAGAGAACAGGAATCAGGCCACACAGCAATCAGTCTAACATCTGTTCTGTTTATTGTAAGATGCACATAATACTTTTATAGGCAGTGATTACAGCATATAGGGTTAAACAGTGACGTGTTCATAACTACATTATTTTACACAGTGTTTCTCAGGAAAGAAATAAGCTCATTATTATAATTGGGTAAAAAGGAGTTTAAAGAAGAAGTATTTCTATAACCATAACAAAAGTACATCTGGGCCCATAGCCCAGCCCAAAGCAAGGTCGTGTGGGCATCTTATAGAGATAATGGGCTTCCAGGCTCATCACCAGGAACATTCACAAGGCTATTCTAGCTATACAAATATTCATAACATCTACATATTTCTTGATACCTAATAAGCTACTAGAATAAACCTTTCTTGGACAAAATGGATGCCTAAGACAAAATGGCAACTAAGACAAGATGGCATCAGTAATGCTAACACATCCTAACAGACATCCAGGATTAACTTTTTAGCGCAGGAGCAGAGTACCTTTTCCAGCTTCTCTCTTCACACAGAGAAATTAGCTATGTCTAATGCAATTGAAGGGGGCAACCTCCTAATTACTTACCAGAACTTCAAAAATAATGATAATAATCTAAACTTATATTCTTGCGTTTCAAATAAAGATAAGGGTTGAAAGCAACACCCTTGATTACATTGTCAACTGAATATGACAAAGATACACAAGAGAAGTGGGCGAACAAAGGTTTATACCGCATTGCAGATGCTTTGATAGGTACTAGACTACTGTCCTTTCATCAATACACAGAACTGAATAGACAAGAACGATCCATCTGGTTTCATTATTTTCAACTGAGAGCTAGAGTGCACACGGTTATGGGGGATAGTGGACCGGTTCCTAACTGATATTTAGAGCGTATTTGTCTAGCTCCTGGGCGTACAAGAGGTACCATTTCCAAATTATATATTCAATGTAATGCCCCTCCAAAATGGAGTAAACTACAGTTTATGCTAAAATGGGAATCTGATTTTAATTTTGACTGGTCAGCTGAGAAATGGTGCGACATATTAAGGAGGGGCACCTCTGTCTCAATCTGTGCTCATTTAAAAGAAAATTTTGTCAAAGTAGCTTTTAGATGGTACTTTCATCCATCTAGAATACATAATAGGGATCATACTAACACTAATTGTTGGTGCGGGTGCACGGAGAGGGGCACATATCCACATATGTGGTGGCATTGCTGCAGGGTATCTGATATTTGGTCCCAAACTTCGGCTCTACTGAGCGATATACTAAACAGGCCAGTCGTACTGACCCCAACCCAGACTTTACTACATGATCCTATCCCAGGCATAAATTCTAGGGCGAATAAATTGGTGGCCATCATCTGCACCATAACCAAATTAAGCATAGCAAGATATTGGAAAACTATGATTCCATCATTTTCAATAATTAGAAACAAAATTTAATATTATTATCAGAGGAGTAGTGCTTCCGCTGACATATTGGGCAACAAAGAGCAGTTCATTACGATATGGGAGCCTTGGATTATGAATACTGAGAATAGGAATAGACAGCAGGATAGGGGGGAACCTACTAGAGGCCACTCAGTTTTATAGGGCAGAATACCTCTTCTGCCTCTTCCGCTCCTGTCCAACCTGCTTGGATGGGTCATTGCATATTTCCTTTTCCCCTTCTTGTGAGTCGTATCCCAGATCCCCAGAGGCAGGAGACGAGTCTCCAATTTAGATCGGAGAGGTAAGTGAGAGGTTGTTTTTTTTTTTTTTGCGGGCTGCCCCCCCCCCCTACTCTGGAAGGAGATTTTGTATTTTGAAATAAATGTTCTGGTAAGGTATTGCTTATTTGGATTGTATAAAAGTTGCTTTCAGATGAAAATAGATCTGTTAAAAATGTGAATTTGATGGTAATTTTGATTCATAAGTTTATATTATGTATGTATTTCTTTATAATTGGAAAAATCAATAAAAAAAAATTATCACTAAAAGATAACAAGAGAATGCAGAAAATTTGATAATAGGAGTAACTTAGAAAGTTTCTTAAAATGTCATGCTCTATCTGAATCACAAAAGAAAAAATTTGGGTTCAGTGTCCCTTTAACCCCTCAGACCAAGGTGTCATTCCTGGGGTCTATAACTGATTCAGTGTCATTGAGTCTCTGACAGAACAATGCAGGCTCCGGTTGTAGAAGGTGTGTGCCCTACAACTCAATTTACTTCATTCAGTGGCTCAATGCATGTAAGTGTTGGTCCTCATGCTAGCGACTTCAGACGCAATCCCATTTGCCAGATTCCATCTGTAACTTTCCAGTTGAGGAGGTTGCCTAAGTGGAATGGAGATTACAAATATCTGTCTCAGAAGATCCTGTTAAACTATAAGACAAAGCAGTCCCTGACATGGTGGCAGAAGACTCACCAATCCATTTTTCATAGGGCTTCCTTCCTCTGGCCAACTTTTTTTTTTTTTTAATTATGTTTTTATTGAGGTTACAAGATATACAAGCATATGCATAGTTACAATATAGTCTTACACTTAAGCGTATAAAAACAGTTTTTCATAGTAGATTCCATCTTGTATACAGGAGATTTATTTAAAATACTATTGTTAATATGATATAATATAGAAATAGAAAATGTAACAATACAATCCAGAAATAGTATAATCATATAAATAATAGATAACTCTCCCTATTGTAGACACATCATTTTGTACATTAGTGAAAGAACTATACAACAGCAAACCTCTTTTATAGTTAAGTCTAACTATTTCCCCGTATTTCCAACAGCCACTCTTTGGCCATGACCATTGAGAATGTAGATAGGAGAGAATAGTAATGTTTAGCTTGCAAGGTTAAAGGGACAGTCAACACCAGAATTTTTGTTGTTTTAAAAGATAGATAATCCCTTAATTACCCATTACCTAGTTTTGCATAACCAACATAGTTATAATACTACACGTTTTCCCCCTGTGATTAACTTGTATCTAAGCATCTTCTGACATCCCCCTGATCTAGGGTTGCCACCTCAGCCATGTTTTCCTGGACACTTATAAGTTACACATGCTGCAGGGAGGAACATGTATTGTGTTTCTGGACAGCACTATTTATATTCCTCCCTGCACACCCTGCAGCATGTGTAACTTATAAGTGTTCTGTATTTTAAGGGACAGGTGGCAACCCTACCCTGATCACATTATATATTTTTTTTATTATCTATTGACTTTCATTTTAGCCAATTAGTGCAGTGTCTGCCACAAGCAACGGGTGTGATCACAATGTTATCTATATGGCCTACATGAACTAGCTTTCCCCTGTTGTGAAAAGCAAAAAAAAAGCATGTGACAAGAGGCGGCCTTAATTGGCTTAGAAATTACCATATGAGCCTGCCTAGGTTTAGCTTTTAACTAAGAATACTAAAAGAACAAAGCAAAATTGGTGATAAAAGTAAATTGGAAATTTGTTTAAAATTACATGCCCTATTTGAAACATGAAAGTTTTTTTTTTTTTAGTTGACTGTCCCTTTAAGAGATATATTTGGAGTTGCAGAGGCAAATTATAATGTGTTAGAACTAGTTGTAATTAATGGGAAAATTTATATAGCAAACATTTGTAGATTTCAGTATTGATTGGTAGTTATGAGCTATAGAATATCTAGTCTGGGAAACATTTTATAATCTTTTGCCTCTGTTGTAACGTTAGTTTATAATAATAATAGTATAGGAGGATGGTTTGTAGGATACATTTTCCTCTGTTATTGGGATTTCACTATAGAGTAGGGGTAATGGAGTAGAGTAAGATATTATAAGCTAGATTTATCAAAGCTAAGGTGGACAGGGGCGCGTATACACTCCCCTGTAAGCCTCAGATTGCCTGTGGCGGGTGAAATTACCTGCAGGTAATCACCATTGCACATGAGCGCAATTTTGCGCTCGCGTGCAATACCCGCCCCCTGCCTGCGCACAGCCACTGCTGGCAGCAAGACCGCACTATCAAAAAAACAGCCCCCATTCAAAGACAAGCGACTGTTGATAAGGGTCATTTAAAATATTATGGCCTAACACATAGCACCTTTCCAGTTCAAATCATAGGAATTGCAGAACTAAACCATGCAACGTACTTGCTTTGCAATGTTTTATTCCCTGTGAGAACTTGAGTTGCTGATAATTTCAGCACTGCTAGGAATACAAAGATTAATAAATGGAAATAACAATTTTGTAGTATGTGAAACATCTGTGTTTATTATGTACACAATGAAAGGTAAACAGACAGGTGGATTAAAATAGCTTTAATTAAACAATATTTACATCCTGAGGTTTGGTTTACAAAATTCATAAACTCAGATAAACCTGCATTTATTTTCATCTCACAATAATATCCAAAACAATTATTAGAGGGTCTCACAAGATCTTACGTAAATGGTTTATTGCTGTCATTCTGTTTTCAGCTTGATTTAAAATTAAAGGCAATATGCTAGAAAAGATAGATAAATGAATTTTGAACTTGGTCTTACCTGAACAATAGGACCTCTTGGCAGATTAACAAGCATCCAAGAATGTAGCCCAATGTTATACATAAAGTGCTTAAGATAGGTACATTTCATAAAAGAAGTAAATTGGAAAGTGTTTAAAAATGTATTCTCTATCTGAAGCATGAAAGTTTAAAGGGACAGTATACACTCATTTTCATATAACTGCATGTAATAGACACTACTATAAAGAATACGAAGCACAGATACTGATATAAAAATCCAGTATAAAACTATTTAAAAACTTACTTAGAAGCTCTCAGTTTAGCTCTGTTGAAAAGGTAGCTGAAAAGCCCACTGCAAATGGGAAATAAGACACTCCTGCCCTCGCCCCTTCTTTTGCATATGAAAAGACCCTTTACACAAACAGGAGCAAGCTGGAGTAGGTATCTGACGGTATTATCATAAAACTTTGGGGCTGGGTTAGGAGTCTGAAAATCAGAGCAATGTTATAAAAATAAGCAAAACTATACATTTTTTAAAAAACAACTTTATGGGCTACATAAATAGATCATCTGCAAAACATTAATGCAAAGAAAAAATGAGTGTATAATGTCCCTGTTTTCCATGTTCCTTTAATAGAAATGGTACTGTGATAACAAGAAACATAACAGCAAGATAATGCTGAGAAATGTAAATTAAGAAATATACAGATATCTGTACAATTGTTAGATTTAATTTGGCACAAAAATGGAAAGAATTTCAAATTAACAAAAATTGTCAGTGAGAGTAAACAGATATGGATGATAACACTCACTCACTATGCAAAGATATGGAACTTTTTGATTTTAACTTCAGTCTTCTATATAACATTCAGAGTAACATAAGAGTATTCTTGATGGGCTATTGACAGATGGGCTTTTTACCACTGGAGAGCTATAATAGGATCAGAAGTATTGTCTGATGGCAGTTTCCATAGAAAGTTAGAGGCATCTTGCTTTACACTCATTATTAAGAAGTATTGAAACTTCAATCTAAAGCTAGTTATTTTACATCGTCGATATAGAATATTTTTTAATTCCATATTTTTTTTATATTCATGTTTTAAAGGTTGATTGTATTTTGCAACTGCTTGCATCCAGCTAAAGCTTCCAACCCCTGGTAGTGACAATATAAATCTCTGTTCTGCTATGGAAATTAAGGTTGCTACTTGCCAGGTGCTCAGTGTGTAATCAGATCAGATCTAAATTGTCTGCTGGTTATCCAATAATATATATATATATATATATATATATATATATATATATATATATATATATATATATATATATATATATGAACACCGCTAAACTCATTGGGGCTGATCTGATGTGGGAATATAAAATTATAGGGACTGTATTCAAGAAGCTCTAACGAGGTTTAGTGTGGGCATAGGGTTGCCACCCGTCCCTTAAAATACAGAATACTTATAAGTTACACATGCTGCAGGGTGTGTAGGGAGGAATATGAATAGTGCAGAAACACAATACATGTTCCTCCCTGCACACCCTGCAGTAAGTGTAACTTGTAAGTGTCCAGGGAAATATGCCTGAGGTGGCAACCCTATGTGGGCATGTAGTTGACAAGAGTCAAGCCTTCATAATTTTGATAGAGCATGTAATTTTAAACATCTTTCCAATTTTCTGCTATCATCTAATTGCTTTGTTCTTTTGATATTCTTTGTTAAAAAGCATACCTAAGAATTCTCAGGAGCAGCAATGCACTACTGGGAGCTAGCTGCTGATTAGTGGTTGCACATATATTCCTCTTGTCAATGTCTACTGATGTGTTCAGCTAGCCCTCAGTAAAGCATTACTGCTCCTTTAAGAAAGGATACAAAGAGAATAAAGCAAATTTGATGATATAATTTGAAAGTTGTTTAAAATTGTCTGAATCAAGAAAGAAGATGTGCGGGTTTCATGTCCCTTAAAACTGGCAACCCTAATTGAAATGGATAGACTGTTGCTATTTATGTTACATTTAAATTTGCACCAAAAGAATAATAGGGATAAGTACAAAGTTTTAAGTTTCTTTAAGCAGATTATACAAGCAGTAGGTTCTCTGAGTACAAGCTCCGTCTCATTGTTTGTTGAGTTTCCCAGGTTTCTCCCACAGGAATATAAATATCACTCTGTGTGTCTACGCTATAAACGTTCATCTTGCCTTCTGTAGTATGTAAGAGAATTTCCTTTGAGCATCTGGGTACATGTTGTTCCTTATCTTCAGTCTGTGGTCCTAGAAGGCAATCTATGGGACAAGAGTGTTTCTTTAGTAAAATGCAGTGCACAATATGCAGCTATTTATTGAAGGGGGAATGGGAAAGAAGAAAGGGGAAAAGAAGAATGACACTACTTGGATAGAGATGTCCTATAATTGGTTAATATGAAAATATGATATATTACTATTTAGGAGCAGGTGCTGTACACATGAGTAAACAATGCAAAAGAAGGTCTAAACCTCCAGAAAACGGTGTAACTAAAAAGCACTCATCACCTCTATGCTAGCCAAGAGTAGAGACTAAGTATGAAATATGTATATGATAATGTGTAAGGTGGAAAAACACTAAAATATTTCTTAAAGGGAAAAACAGCGGATAAAATGTCAAACTTTATGGAGTATAGGTTAAAATGGGACAAAGACTTTTTAAAAAAACAAAAAAGTGGTGTTAGTCTATCCTATATATAGTGTGATTAGGTCACTCATTCCCTGCGGAGGTAGATATCTATAGCGTGCAAAAAGTGAAGCACACTAATATAAGAAATTCTAGCAATTTGCGCTAAAGAATAGTTTATATATATAATATATCAGGTATAATTAAGAGACAAAATATCAATATTATTATTGTAGCAGTCAAATGACACTTGGACAAAGCATCAGTGTTGAACTGTCATTATTATTATCAGGTATTTGTAGAGCGCCAACAGATTCCGCAGCGCTGTAAACATAGTCGGTGTATAGGATAGCTTTTGTAGGGGTCAAGTGGGTAGAGGGCCCTGCCGAGAGTTTCACTGTTGTAGTCGGCTCTTATGAAGCGATCTGTAAACAGCTGGGCCCATAGGCTTACAATCTAAGGGGTTCAAGGGGAAAGCAATGGCGATAGGAAAGGTTAGTGTTGGTTGTATGCATCCCTGAATAGTAGAGTTTTTAGGGAGCGCTTGAAGCTGTTAAAACTAGGGGAGAGTCTTATGGAGCGAGGCAGGGAATTCCACAAGATGGGGGCCAGTCTGGAGAAGTCCTGTAAACGTGAATGTGAGGAAGTAACAAGAGAGGAGGAGATCCTGAGCTGATCAAAGGGGACGGGAGGGAGAGTATCTAGAGACAAGTTCTGAGATGTAGGGGGGAGCAGTGCAGTTGAGAGCTTTATATGTCAGGGTGAGGATTTTATGTTTAATCCTAGAGGCAAGAGGAAGCCAGTGAAGGGATTGGCAGAGAGGTGCAGCAGATGAAGAGCGACGAGTAAGGAAGATGAGCCTGGCAGAGGCATTCATAATGGATTGTAAAGGAGCTATGCGGCAGCTAGGTAGACCAGAGAGGATGGAATTGCAGTAGTCGATCTAGATCTTATGTAACAGTACGGAAATCTTAGTTCTTATATAGTGCTATGTGCCCAGCTGGACAGACTGCTGCTCGCTAAATATATTATATCATGTAACATTGACTGAGTCTTTGGAAACAACGCCAAAACTACATATAGCATAGATTGTAGTACTATGTGAACAGCTTAGTAAGTTTATAACTCTCTAAGTTGATAATAATAAAAGGTTCATCAACGAGTTAAAATGCAATATTAAGATTATAGTAACAGTGCTAATATCTTTGCGTTGTACAAATATTGGTGCAATATGGACGAACCGGCAGATGTATATATTGATTTGCTATATGTGTTTGGCAACTTAGTAGTCCGCTGTAGTACTACACATGACTTCTATATTAAATGGTCTATTCCAAGAATATATTATCTTACACCAACAGTTATATAGATAGTATGGTTATTGCTACACACATAATAGTATGGAAATGACCTTGCTTAAAAATATACACAATGTTGTCTTAAGACTGATAATCTTTAGTGTAATTTCGGCATAGAGCATTATATTTCTACCTACCGCTATGTAGGCTGCAAATTACAACCCTATATTTTTTAGGAAAAGGTCTTAAATTAAGTTAAATTATTAAGGATAGATAAACCACTTTACTTTAAAAATGAGGATCCCAAATCCTCCAACAAAAGCTCCCTTTAAAATAGGTGTTCTAAACATTGCATGATACTAATGAAAACTACAATAATGTTAAAAATAAAGGTGGCCCTCAACGTCTAAATCACAATTAACTGTTAACAAATCCACCAGGAAAAGTTTTTTAAATGTCAACAAATCTAAAGACAACTTATGCGTGGGTTTGAAGGGATAATGCTGCAAAATATTTTTAATATTAGCTAATTTTAGCTTAATATTGGCTAAAATGTTAGCCCGGTGGTCAGTAACAATTAGTCGAGTGGTGCACCCTCTAAAAAGATCCTGGGGAGAACACCAGAATATCCATAGAGTTATGTTCTTTAACCTCTTTCTTCAAATCAAAGATGAAAAGGACTGTATAAGGTAAACCCTTGCAGCAGAATGCATGTATTGAGCAAAAACAATATCTTTTCTTTATCTGTGCAAAGACAGCCTAGAATAGCATTCCTAAATAGGCAGAAACAAAACCAAATCTGACAAGAACGTAGGAGGAGATGCCTTGAAAACATCTGTAAGGGTGTCTACCTACTCCCAAAAAGCAAGGGGCAGTATAGTTATTATTTCCCCCAAGAAAGAGGTTAACACAGGAATTTGAGTGAAAATATTGCTAGTTTATGATTTTATATGTATAAATAAACATAAATGTCTGCAAGTAAAAATATATTTATGCTAATCCCTAATGATCATATCACATATTTTGCCACATGTGCTCATTAATAAACGATAGACAATATTGATAAATTAGTAATGTTTCTTACTTACCTGCTATGTCATGTGCCAAGTCCTTAATGAGATGTCCAACAATAGCATAGACAACAGCAACCACAACCAAAGCTGCCATTAGCAGGTAGAGAACAGCTTTGGGGAGGGGTATGAGATCTCGATCTGGAGGCTTATAGTCAGTATAGGTAGGATTGTCATTGGCCACAGAATATTGATACACAGCATGTGAATGGCTTGAAGTGAGGTTAATGGTCCGCAGGCCAGACGTGAGTTCCATAACCTAGTGCAAGATGACGTGATTAGATACATCTGACCCCATTCAACAGGAAAACACACATAAGGGGAATTAATATGAAAACTAGTTCTTCCACTGCACAGTGACCCAGTGTTATAAACAAGATCCTTTATTACAGAGGTGTCAATTGTCCGCATTCCTGCTGGAAAGCCTTAAAGGGACAGTCTAGTAAAAAAATAAATATATATCATGATTCAGATGGGGTATGTAATTTAAAACAGCTTTCCAATTTCCTTTTATTATCAATTTTGCTTTGTTCTCTTAGTATTCTTAGTTGAAAGCTAAACCTAGGTAGGTTCATATACTATTTTTTAGCCCTTGAAGGCCGCCTCTTATCTGAATGCATTTTGCCATTTTTTTCACAACTAGAGGGCGTTAGTTCATGTGTGCCATATAGATAATATTGTGCTCAAGCATGTGGAGTTACCTAGGATTTAGCACTGATTGGCTAAAATGCAAGTCTGTCAAAAGAACTGAAGTAAGGGGGCAGTCTGCAGAGGCTTAGATACAAGTTAATCACAGAGGTAAAAAGTGTATTAATATAACTGTGTTGGTTATGCAAAACTAGGTAATGGGTAATAAAGAGATTATCGTTTTAAACAATAAAAATTCTGGTGTAGACTGTCCCTTTAAATAGGGACCTGCGTCCCCATTTCAAAATCCTCCCTTTATTTACAGACTTTAAATGATAATATGGAACTGTGATTATTGTCCCATGCTTTGTTGTTCTTGAGTCTAAGCCTTGACCTCTAACCACTAAAGCCTCATATATAGACTATCAAATTTTGCTTAAAGGGACATTCCAGTCAAAATTTAAATGCACATAGATGTATTACATCTTTGAATATAAATATAATTAATTACAATATGCATGTATTAGCAAAAATGCTTCTATTAAAAGTAATCAGTGTTTTAGTGTTAGCATTTTTCTCTGCACGTGCATGTGAAGCATAGGTAGATATTTTCACTGCACCCACATTTTTAATAATGCAGCTGCTCAGAGCACCAGTGGGTCTTGTATCATGTCAGCATTTAACAAATTGAGTCATTGCCAGATGGTACAATGGTTTATGGTTTAAAATGCTGGTGCATGGTGCATACTTAAAGGGCCAGTAAACCTAGAAAACAATGTTATATAATTCTGCACTATGTGACATAACATATTAGTGCTAGCTTACGTAACATAATATTGCCCTCTGTGCTCTACTGAGCGGGTCTGGTTTTCCCTCTCAGCGCATCTTGGCAGCTGTCTAGTCACAGTCCGGGCCGATCGTGCCATTACACTCAATGTAGCTCACTCCTGCTCTGTCTGATAGCGGGAGCGAGCTACATTGAGTGTAATGGCACAATCGGGCCGGGCTGTAACTAGACAGCTGCTCAGATGCGCTCAGAGGGAAAACCAGACCTGCTCAGTAGAGCACAGAGGGCGGGTCTGAAAACCCCTCTTTTTTTAATAAAAATTCCAGCTGCAATATTATGTTACATAAAGCTAGCACTAATATAATGTTATATATGCAGAATTATATAACATTATTTTCTAGGTTTACTGGCCCTTTAAATACACTTTTGAAACAGCTATAGCTTTTATTAGAAGCATTTTTGCTATTGCGTGTATATTACAAAATTGCTTCTGTTCCACACCCAAATGCACCCATGTGGTTTCCAATTTTGGCTGGAATATCCCTTTAACCCCTTGAGTGCTAACGACGGCTCTGAGCCGTTGCAGAGTTTCCCACACGGGTGCTAACGACGTGATGACGTCACCATGCAACTTTATTAAAAAAAGACAATGGACGGTATAGGGAAAGGGGGCATGCTGCTTAGAAGCCTGTATCTCAGGCATCTAAGCAGCTACAGACCCCCAAGACCCATCGTTAAAAAGGTAAAAAAATATATATATATATATATATATATATATTTAATAAAAATTAAAAACCCTCAAATCAGCTTAGTACCCAGGTAGGAAAGTGCTTAGCACTCAAAGGGTTAAGCTAGCCAAGCAATACCTCTAATCTATTATAAACTCAACCTAGTTTACCAAAATCACAGCATTAGGTTATCCAAATAAAACTAGACCTCCATACCCCATGTCCCATGGTGACACAAAAAAAGAGGAATTATGGGCAGTAGAACCTTTCTTCCTATTGCCTGCTGACACAGGCAGTAATGGGAAATTAAACGGATATGAAATACTAACATTTTCTTTTGTGATTCAGACAAAGCATACAATTTAAAAACAAATCCAATTTAGTTCTGTTCCCTAATTTGCTTAGTTCCCATGTTATTTTTTGCTGAAGAGATACCTAGGCAGGTGTCTGAAGCACTGCATGGCAGGAAATAGTGCTGCCATCTAGTTCTCTTGCAAATAGATAACATTCTTGCAAAACTGGTGCCATAAAGTGCTCCAGACATGGGCAGGCTCCTGAGCTTACGTTCCTGCATTTCAACTAAAGATACCAGGAGAACTAAGAAAAATTGATAACAGGAGTAAATTAGATATCTTAAAATTGCGTGCTCTATCTGAATCACATAATAAATTAGTTGGGTTTCATATCCCCTTAAAGGGATATGAAACCCAATTTTTTTCTTTCATGATTTAGATACAGCAGAACATTTTAAGCAACTTTCTAATTTACCCCTATTAACAATTTTTCTCCATTCTCTTGGTATGCTTTGTTGAATGAGCATCAATGCACTTCTGGTTGCTGACTGAACACATGCGTGAGCCAATGACAATCGGTGTATATATATATATATATATGCATCCACCAATCAGCAACTAGATTCTTTGCTGCTCCTGATCTTTCAGGGATAAACCTTTCAGCAAATAACAAGAGAAGAAAGAAAATTAAATAATAGAAGTAAATTGGAAAGTTGTTTAAAATTGTAATCTCTATCAGAATCATGAAAAAAGAATTTGGGTTACATGTCCCTTTAAGTTTGTCTTGCTCACACCTGGGGTCACAAAAACACACGCTGAGGAGGTGTTAAGAGACATGGTAGTCTATTCCAAACCATTACTCTGTGTAAAATCCCACCAATACTTTGCATTGAGAGAATTTCACAGTGGTATTCCAATCCATTAGAAAATATTTTTGCGCATTTTAGCATAATTTTTGAACTTTTCGATTTCATTAGCCTTGACCTCTTGATGTCGTTTTGGTCTATTTAAGTGAATGTTTTTGTGCATGCTTAATTCATAATAATTCAAGCTCATTATTTAGTACCAATATAACAGCTTCATGTTAAGGTCCTTAAAATCAAAATTCTTTATTAATTTAAATTTCACATTCTAAGGCAGGGGAAACATACTAAACTACTACAGTCTTCTCAAGCACATTTGGCAGTCATCCTCATCAATACTGGATCATTTAACCTGCCTTTATTATTTTTACTTTAACCATGTGCTTAATTGTTCGTGTGTGGAATCCCACCATGAAAAAAATTTGGTGAAAAAGCCTGAGACAAACCTGTTGCTTGCTTAAAGGGATAGTCAATTCAAAATTAAACTTTCATGATTCAGATAGAACATGCAATTTTAACCCCTTAATGACCACAGCACTTTTCCATTTTCTGTCCGTTTGGGACCAAGGCTATTTTTACATTTTTGAGGTGTTTGTGTTTAGCTGTAATTTTCCTCTTACTCATTTACTGTACCCACACATATTATATATCGTTTTTCTCGCCATTAAATGGACTTTCTAAAGATACCATTATTTTCATCATATCTTATAATTTACTATAAAAAAAATTATAAAATATGAGGAAAAAATGGAAAAAAACACACTTTTTCTAACTTTGACCCCCAAAATCTGTTACACATCTACAACCACCAAAAAACACCCATGCTAAATAGTTTCTAAATTTTGTCCTGAGTTTAGAAATACCCAATGTTTACATGTTCTTTGCTTTTTTTGTAAACTATAGGGCCATAAATACAAGTAGCACTTTGCTATTTCCAAACCATTTATTTTCAAAATTAGCGCTAGTTACATTAGAACACTGATATCTTTCAGGAATCTCTGAATATCCATTGACATGTATATATTTTTTTTTAGTAGACATCCCAAAGTATTGATCTAGGCCCATTTTGGTATATTTCATGCCACCATTTCACCGCCAAATGCAATCAAATACAAAAAATTGTTCACTTTTCACAAGTTTTTTCACAAACTTTTGGTTTCTAACTTAAATTATTTATAAACAGCTTGTGCAATTATGGCATAAATGGTTGTAAATTCTTCTCTGGGATCCCCTTTGTTCAGAAATAGCAGACATATATGACTTTGGTGTTGCTTTTTGGTAATTAGAAGGCCGCTAAATGCCACTGCGCACCACACGTGTATTATGCCCAGCAGTGAAGGGGTTAATTAGGGAGCATGTAGGGAGCTTTTTGGGATAGTTTTAGCTTTAGTGTAGTGTAGTAGACAACCCCAAGTATTGATCTAGGCCAATTTTGGTATATTTCATGCCACCATTTCACCGCCTGCATTGGCATTGCTTTTTGGTAATTAGAAGGCCTCTAAATGCCGCTGCGCATCACACGTGTATTATGGCTAGCAGTGAAGGGGTTAATTATGTAGCTTGTAGGGAGCTTGCAGGGTTAATTTTAGCTTTAGTGTAGAGCTCAGCCTCCCACCTGAAACATCAGACCCCCTGATCCCTCCCAAACAGCTCTCTTCCCTCCCCCACCCCACAATTGTCCCCGCCATCTTAAGTACTGGCAGAAACTCTGCCAGTACTAAAATAAAAGGTATTTGGCCCTTTTAAAAAAAAAAAAAAAAAAAAAAGCATATTTACATATGCTGATGTGTAGGATCCCCCCTTAGACCCCAACCTCACTGATCCCCCACCAAACTGCTCTCTAACCCTTCCCCGCTGCAATAATGGGCGCCATCTTGGGTACTGGCAGCTGTCTGCCAGTACCCAGTTTTGTAACAAAATGTGCCTTTTTTTAAAACAAATTCCCTTTTCTGTAGTGTAGCTTCCCCCCCCCCCCCCCCACCGAGACCAACTCCCAACCCCTTCCAGGACCCTTAGATTGCATTTTACTTTATTTGTGTTTTTAACTTTTAACTTTTTTTTCTGTAGTGTAGCGGTTCCCACCCGCTCCCGCCCCATGCACGCGCCCACCCGCTCCCGCCCCGTGCACGCGCGCGCTCCCGTGCGCGCCCCCGTAGCTCCCGCCCCCGATCCCGCCCCCCTCCACTCCACATAGAGCACCGATGGCCGCCCACCCGCCTCCCACGTAAGCTCCCACCCACCAACGATACCGGCCATCGATGTCCAGTGCAGAGAGGGCCACAGAGTGGCTCTCTCTGCATCGGATGGCCAAGGGGGGTTATTGCAGGATGCCTCCATATCGAGGCATCACTGCAATAACCGGAAAGCAGCTGGAAGCGAGCAGGATCGCTTCCAGCTGCTTTCCAGGCCAAGGACGTTTTGCCACACGTCCTCGGTCATTAACTGTATTTTTTTTGAGGACGTGTGGCGTACGTCCTTGGTCATTAAGGGGTTAAAGGGACACTAAACCCAAACTTTTTCTTTTGTGATTCAGATAGAGCATGCAATTTTACGCAAATTTCTAATTTACTCCTATTATCAATGTTTCTTTGTTCTCTTGCTATTTTTATTTGAAAAATAATGCATATACAGTAAGCTAAGAAGCCAGACAATGTTTGGTTCAGAATCTGGACAGAACTTGTTTATTGGTGGGTGAATTTATCCACCAATCAGCAAGAGCAACCCAGGTTGTTCACCAAAAATGGGCCGGAATCTAAATTTACATTCTTGCTTTTCAAATAAAGATACCAAGAGAATGAAGAAAATTTGATAATAGGAGTAAATCAGAAAGTTGCTTGCTTAAAATTGCATGCTATAGCTGAATCACGAAAGAAAAAAAATTAGGTTCAGTGTCCCTTTAAACAACTTTCTAATTTATTTCTTTTATCAAATTTTTTTCATTCTCTTGGTATCTTTATTTGAAAAAGCAACAATATAAGTTTAGGAGCCGGCCCATTTTTGGTTCAAAACCTGGGTAGCACTTGATGATTGATGGCTACATTTAGACACCAATAAGCAAGCGCTACCCAGTTGCTGAACCAATAATGGGCCAGCTTCTAATTGCTTTTTCAAATAAAGATAGCAAGAAAACGAAGAAAATTTGATAATAGGAGTAAATTAGAAAGTTGCTTAAAATTGCTTGCTCTATCTGAATCATGAAAGTTTAATTTTGACTAGACTATCCCTTTTAAAGGCTGTCAGATGTCCAATCTGAACATAAAAAAACAACATATTTTCTGTTATAATTTGGGTAGGCTTACAAATTAAATAGCAGGATTTATAATGATATACAACAATTTTAGTACAAAAGTGAGGAAATTAAATGTTACTCTCCTTATGGGTGTTGCAGCAACTGACAGGACCTCCTCTCCTCCAAAAAATAAAAAATCTATTCCACTAAAATCATGCATTATAAAACAAACATTATGTAAAATATAAATAAAAGAACTATTTAAAGGGACAGTCTTCAATAGAATTTTTGTTGTTTTAAAAGATAGACAATCCCTTTATTACCCATTCCCCCAGTGTTGCATAACCAACACAGTTATATTAATATACTTTTTACCTCTGTAATTACCTTGTACCTAAGAATCTTCTGACAACCCCCTGATCACATGACTTTTTATTTATTATCTATTGACTAGCATTTTAGCCAATTTGTGCTGTGTTGGTTATGCGTGTGTGTGTGTGTGTGAAACATGTGTTAGGGGTGTTTTGCACTTGGAGTTTTATCTCCTTTTTATGTGTGTGTGTGCCTGAACTATAATCAAGTGGGGAAGTTATAGATGGGGAACTCTAAATAATGTTAAACAATATATACTGTAGCTCCCGGATTGTAGGAGCTTAGCCCATAGTTGAGTTTGGTATGTATGGGGATAATGAATGGATGTTTTCACTAAAAATAGTTTATTCACAACCACTTAATACTGTATAATCATCTTCAGGCATCCTGCACATAGGAATAATAGTCACAGATAGGTACTATGTTAATATTTTTACAAACTAGTCACAATTTGTTGCAATTTTTGTTTAAGCAATTGAATATTGTTACATCTGACGGAGATTATTAACATAGTAGGTAAATCGCTATAGCTATTCAAGATCAAATTGTGGTAGATGTGTATTCATTATTTGTTACTTAAAGGGACAGTATACACCAATTTTCATATAACTGCATGCAATAGACACTACTATAAAGGATAATATGCACAGATGCTGATCTAAAAATCCAGTATAAAACCTTTTAAAAACTTACGGCTAGATTACGAGTTTGCAGTATGAGTGAAAAAGCAGCGTTAAGGCTCTTTTTCACTACCACTGGTATTACGAGTCTTGCAGGTTTAGGGGCACCGCACACTTTTTTGGCCGTAACGCAACGTAACTAACGCAGCTTTTAAAAAGTCCTTTTTCAATGGGACTTCCACAGCGCCGGTATTATACAGGGAGTGGAGAATTATTAGGCAAATGAGTATTTTGACCACATCATCCTCTTTATGCATGTTGTCTTACTCCAAGCTGTATAGGATCGAAAGCCTACTACCAATTAAGCATATTAGGTGATGTGCATCTCTGTAATGAGAAGGGGTGTGGTCTAATGACATCAACACCCTATATCAGGTGTGCATAATTATTAGGCAACTTCCTTTCCTTTGGCAAAATGGGTCAAAAGAAGGACTTGACAGGCTCAGAAAAGTCAAAAATAGTGAGATATCTTGCAGAGGGATGCAGCACTCTTAAAATTGCAAAGCTTCTAAAGCGTGATCATCGAACAATCAAGCGTTTCATTCAAAATAGTCAACAGGGTCGCAAGAAGCGTGTGGAAAAACCAAGGCGCAAAATAACTGCCCATGAACTGAGAAAAGTCAAGCGTGCAGCTGCCAAGATGCCACTTGCCACCAGTTTGGCCATATTTCAGAGCTGCAACATCACTGGAGTGCCCAAAAGCACAAGGTGTGCAATACTCAGAGACATGGCCAAGGTAAGAAAGGCTGAAAGACGACCACCACTGAACAAGACACACAAGCTGAAACGTCAAGACTGGGCCAAGAAATATCTCAAGACTGATTTTTCTAAGGTTTTATGGACTGATGAAATGAGAGTGAGTCTTGATGGGCCAGATGGATGGGCCCGTGACTGGATTGGTAAAGGGCAGAGAGCTCCAGTCCGACTCAGACGCCAGCAAGGTGGAGGTGGAGTACTGGTTTGGGCTGGTATCATCAAAGATGAGCTTGTGGGGCCTTTTCGGGTTGAGGATGGAGTCAAGCTCAACTCCCAGTCCTACTGCCAGTTTCTGGAAGACACCTTCTTCAAGCAGTGTTACAGGAAGAAGTCTGTATCCTTCAAGAAAAACATGATTTTCATGCAGGACAATGCTCCATCACATGCGTCCAAGTACTCCACAGCGTGGCTGGCAAGAAAGGTTATAAAAGAAGAAAATCTAATGACATGGCCTCCTTGTTCACCTGATCTGAACCCCATTGAGAACCTGTGGTCCATCATCAAATGTGAGATTTACAAGGAGGGAAAACAGTACACCTCTCTGAACAGTGTCTGGGAGGCTGTGGTTGCTGCTGCACGCAATGTTGATGGTGAACAGATCAAAACACTGACAGAATCCATGAATGGCAGGCTTTTGAGTGTCCTTGCAAAGAAAGGTGGCTATATTGGTCACTGATTTGTTTTTGTTTTGTTTTTGAATGTCAGAAATGTATATTTGTGAATGTTGAGATGTTATATTGGTTTCACTGGTAAAAATAAATAATTGAAATGGGTATATATTTGTTTTTTGTTAAGTTGCCTAATAATTATGCACAGTAATAGTCACCTGCACACACAGATATCCCCCTAAAATAGCTAAAACTAAAAACAAACTAAAAACTACTTCCAAAAATATTCAGCTTTGATATTAATGAGTTTTTTGGGTACATTGAGAACATGGTTGTTGTTCAATAATAAAATTAATCCTCAAAAATACAACTTGCCTAATAATTCTGAACTCCCTGTAAGTCTGCTGGGAGGCCAAAAAGTGAGCGGTACACCCTATACCATCAAGTTCATACCGTAAACTGAAAGTCAGTAGTTATGAGTTTTACGCTACAAAGCTGTAACATAAAACTCATAACTAAAATGCTAAAAAGTACACTAACACCCATAAACTATCTATTAACCCCTAAACCAAGGCCCTCCCGCATCGCAAACACTAAAATAAAATTATTAACCCCTAATCTGCCGCTCCGGACATCGTCATCACTATAATAAACATATTAACCCCTAAACCGCCACACTCCCACATTGCAAACACTAGTTACATATTATTAACCCCTAATCTGCCGCCCCTGACCTTGCCGCCACCTACATTATACTTATTAACCCCTAATCTGCGTTCCCCAATGTCGCCACCACCTACATTACAGTTATTAACCCCTAATCTGCCGCCCCCAACACCGCCGTCACCTACATTACACTTATTAGCTGATTGGAACAGCCAATAGAATGCAAGCTCAATCCTATTGGCTGATTGCATCAGCCAATAGGATTTTTTCACCTTTAATTCCGATTCAAGGGATGCCATCTTGGATGACATCATTTAAAGGAGAATTCATTGTTCAAGAAGACGTCGATTGAAGAGGATGCTCCGCTCCAGATGTCTTGAAGATGGACGGATGAAGATAGAAGATGCCGTCTGGATGAAGACTTCTGCCCGGTTGGATGGATGAAGACTTCTGCCGCTTCATTGAGGACTTTTGCCGGCTTCGTTGAGGATGGATGTCGGGTCTTCAAAACTGTAAGTGGATCTTCAGGGTTTATTGGGTGGGTTTTTATTTTTAGATTAGGGTTTGGGCAGAAAAAGAGCTAAATGCCCTTTTAAGGGCAATGCCCATCCAAATGCCCTTTTCAGGGCAATGGGGAGCTTAGGTTTTTTAGTTAGGATTTGATTTGGGGGGTTAGTTGTGTGGGTGGTGGGTTTTACTGTTGGGGGGTTGTTTGTATTTTTTTTTACAGGTAAAAGAGCTGATTTATTTGGGGCAATGTCCAGCAAAAGGCCCCTTTAAGGGTTTTTGGTAGTTTAGTGTAGGCTAGGGTTTTTTTTTTATTTTGGGAGGCTTCTTTATTTTGATAGGGCTAGTAGATTAGGTGTAATTTTTTTATTTTGTGTAATTTATTGTTTTTTTTTAAATTAATTAGTTAATTGTATTTAATTTATGTAATTTATTTAATTGTAGTGTAATGTTAGGTGTTAGTGTAAGATAGGTTAGGTTTTATTTTACAGGTCAATTTGTATTTATTTTAGCTAGGTAGTTAGTAAATAGTTAATAACTATCTAGTAACTATTCTACCTAGTTAAAATAAATACAAACTTAGCTGTGAAATAAAAATAAAACCTAAGATACCTACAATGTAACTATTAGTTACATTGTAGCTAGCTTTGGGTTTATTTTACAGGTAAGTATAGTTTTAAATAGGAATTATTTGGTTATTAATAGTAGGTTTTATTTAGATTTATTTTAATTACATTAAAGGGCCATAATACCCAAATGTTTAAACACTTGAAAGTGATGCAGTATAGCTGTAAAAAGCTGACTAGAAAATATCACCTGAACATCTCTATGTAAAAAAGATATTTTACCTCAAAAGTTTCTCAGTAGCCACATCCCATTGTAAAGGACTTCTAAGCAGCATATCAGTATGTCTGCCCCAGGACAGCCAAAGGGTTGAGCCTCGTGCACTCTCATGTTATTTCCCTATTCAGTGTAAGGAAGTTTACAATGAAATCTCATGAGAGTTAAGTCAAATCTCATGAGATCACAGTAAAAGAGTTCATTATGACCTCAGCACTGCTGATGCTGATTGACTGCTGTTCATTTCTTCATTTTTTTTTACCTGCAGCTGAGTACACAGAATTTACTCTGCTGAGCTGAGGAAATTGTGATGTAAAATATCTTCCTTTTTTACATAGAGATGCTCAGGTGATATTTTCCTGTCAGCTTTTTACAGTTATACTGCATCAGTTTCAAGTGATTTAGCATATTAGTATTATGTCCCTTTAAAGTTAGTGGGTGTTAGGGTTAGACTTAGGGTTAGGTTTAGGAGTTAATAAATTAAGTATAGTGGTGGCGACGTTGGGGGCGGCAGATTAGGGGTTAATAAGTGTAGGTAGGTTGCGGTGACATTGGGTGCGGGAGATTAGGGGTTAATAACATTATGTAGGTGTCGGTGATGTTGGGGGCAGCAGATTAGGGGTTAATAAGTATAATGTAGGTGTCGGTGATGTTGAGGGCGGCAGATTAGGGGTTAATAAGTATAATGTAGGTGTCAGGGACGGCAGATTAGGGGTTAATATGTATAATGTAGGTGTCTGCGATGTTGGGGGCGGCAGATTAGGGGTTAATAAGTGTAAGATTAGGGGTGTTTAGACTCAGGGTTCATGTTAGGGTGTTAGGTGTAAACATAAATTTTGTTTCCCCATAGGAATCAATGGGACTGCGTTACGGAGCTTTACGCTCCTTTATTGCAGGTGTCAGGCTTTATTTCAGCTGGCTCTCCCCATTGATGTCTATGGGGAAATCATGCATGAGCACGTAAAACCATCTTACCGCAGCTCACCGCAGCGCTGGTATTGGAGTGCGGTATGGACCTCAATTTTGCTCTACGCTCACTTCTTGCCTGCTAACGCCGGGTTTTTGTAAACCTGTAATAGCAGCGCTGTAGGGAGGTGAGCGGTGCAAATAACTTGCAAGTTAGCACCGCACCGCTCATAACGCAAAACTCATAATCTAGACGTTACTTAGAAGCTCCCAGTTTAGCACTTTTGATTAGGTTGACTGGCACACCCAGTGAAAGCAGACACTCCCCCCCCCTTCCTCTGTATATGAAAAGACGCTTTACACAAACAGGAGCCAGCTGGAGTAGGTATACATCAGTACACTCCTAAAACTTTGGGGCTTGTTTAGGAGTCTGAAAATAAACACAATGTTTTTTAAAAATAAGCAAAACTAAACATTTATAAAAAAAAAAAAACAAAAAAAAAAAAAAAACTGTATGGGCTATATAAATAGATCATCTACAAAACATATATGCAAAGAAAAATCTAGTGTATAATGTCCATTTAAGGGAGTAATAGGATCCTTAATATCAGTGCCATAAAACATTTTGAGTTATGTGCATATTATAGAAGGGTCAACTGAGGTAAAACAGTTTGTGAAAAATGAAAGTGTAAAAAAAAAAGAAGCTTATAAGTATTTTAATAAAATGCCCAAGTATCTGCAAAATTACTTACACTTTGTGTTGCCAAGCATAGCCTGCTCCACCCTCCCCTTATCAGTGTACTACGTGAGGATAATTACTTATGCATGCAGGGAGGGTTGAGGAGGGACAGCAGGTACTTCTATTGTTTGTTGCCAAGAGGCTTGCTTGTTTTCATGGAGATGATCTCACATATTTTGTAAAACCTTCTGCATTATATTGTGCACTGCTTTAGTCAGGTATAATGTGACTCTTCCCCCTACCGTGCACATGCAGAAGTGCATTCTGCTGAAGCTATGGCCTGCATAGCACCTTCCATATATGGAAATGCCCAGGGGGAGCTTGCTGCAAACAAAACTATGCCTGAATTAAAGGGGTTAATGGGGGTTAAAACAGAAACCGTTTTGCAGGTAAGCTTTGGCTGCCCTATATATTTAGAAACATATTACTTCATGCTGTTTTATGTACCTTTAACTTGTGAACAGATAAGTTTGCTTTATACTTTGGTGTATGTTTAGGGTGATATGATTGCACACTCTTATTTAAATACTTTACAAAACATCTATATATTTAAATAGTTATATCTTTCCCTTTGTCTTGTCATATTGCAATTTTTATTTTAGTATTACCTTTTTATATATATTACACAAATGAGCATTCATTAGCAATTACAAGAAAAAGTAGTGATTAACCCTTCTTGCTAGTTACCTAGACAGCAGTAGTTATCTCTTCACGACAGAACTAATGAAAACAGAGGTTAACTAGGCACACACAGAGCACTATGTAACCTAATTGCACCTCCCTTGCATTACAGTGTATGTTATGAAACACTGTAATAACTTTTAACAAGGGTTCTTTATCTCCCTCTATGTGTGCCATAGTATATTTGAGTCTAAGTCCTGGTTTAATTTCCATACCCACAATGTTACACCGTCTCCATATAGTGTATCTCTGCCCTTCTATAAATCAGAGTATAATCTTTGAGATATAGGCTTACCTAATGCTAATGGGCGTAATTCCTTATACTGTGTCTTTGGTTCTTTCTATAAAAAGAGTAAGCTCCTTCCTAATGGTCTTTCTTCCCTATCGCAAGTGTTTGTTTAAATAATAAGTGTATAAACTCTGCAGGGCATTGGTGGCTCTTTCTGCATATCTTTCTAAATACTAAAGTATAAACCCCTATTATAAATGATTCCACATATCTTGGTATTATGACTCCCCCTGTATACAAAACGTCATGCTCTTCAGGACAGGAGTTCTAATTGTTTACTCTATTTTTCTCTAATTATCTCTCTGTCTAGGTGTAAGCCCTACAGGGTTTAATTGACATCTCACCAATGTTTTTGTCCCTCTACATTAATATGTATTAACCATCAAAGCCAGTGCATAGTAAAATATATATGAATGAAAAACAAATATTGACATAATAACAAGGAATACTTACTCTAATAAGTCCAATAGACAGGATATGAAAGATAAACACTTCCAAAAAATCCCAGTTGCAAGAATACCTCTGGTTTGTTCTTGCTGCGGAGACAACACAAGATTTCTTGATAATGATTTGTTTAGTCATCTCCTCCCATCAATGTGCTGTCTGAGCCCTGTGACTTGGTGACATAACACAAAGTAAGGATTATAGGGGATAGGGATCTCTGTGAAAAGCCAACTGTTCCTTTTTTAATTCTCTGTGCAATGTTACAACAGCCAAGCTGTAACAGATTGTGTAGAAATGTGTGTTTTTTTATTTTCAGGTTTATTTGCATTCATAAAACACTTGGCACAAATAAAGTTCCTGAAGGCCACAATAACTAAAGCAAGTAAATATTAAATTTGAAAGTCTTAGAAAATGTGTGTGAAGTAGAAATCCTTCTATTTTGTATAGTTACAAAAATCTCCTTAGATTAACCACCTATAAGAGCACATTCAATTTTTCAGTAATTTATCTAAAAACACAATTTTAAAATATATTTAAACCCTTCCCTACAGGGAATTGTAGAGAAAAACTTGCTGAAAATGCCAGAGACTTTTTAGCATTTTTGCTAAGACTCCATTTAAACAGAAATAGAACCTTGTTTGTTTTTTTTTAATTTACCTATCAAAACTATATACAGGTGGCCCTCGTTTTACAACAGTTCAATTTACATCATTCAGAATAACAACCTTTTTTTTCCAGTCATGTGACTGCTATTGAAATGCATTGAGAAGCATTGCATTTATTAAAATAGCCAGTAGGTGGAGCTGTCCGCTTGTGTTGCAGCAAAGCCAAGCAAGCTGAAATTAATCAGTTTAACCAGACCTGAGCTACTGAGCAGATTTCAAAGGAACAAGATCTTCCTGTATATAATAAACCAGTCCAGATTGGAATGCATAGAAAGAACTGTTTGCAGAAAAATGCAAGTTAAGTCTGTGTTGTGTGATTATTTTATTAGGTTTATAATGCTGTTTAGCAAATGTTTTTGTTCATTTAACTTAGTTTAATTATATATTATGTGTTGTGTGATTATTTTATTAGGTTTATAATGCTGTTTAGCATTTAAAGTCTTCATTTCAAAGCTTTAAAAATAATGTATTAGGTGTTACTTATGACAATTTTGAGAGGGGCCTGGAACCTATCTCCCTCACTTCCCATTGACTTACATTATAAACTGCATACAAAGAGAGAAGCGCTCTACCAGGAACGAACAACAGCTCAGTGGCTTGTTCTATGGCGATTTACCACCCGGAGGCAGCCTCTTTTAGACCAGTGTGCTTTTCACAGAAGAAAACTTTCCTGAAGTATATCAGTCTGATCCCGCCAAGTAAGGTCAGTCCAGCCCCGAAATACCAGGCAATTCTCCTCTGAACAAGGAACATGACAACCCCAGACGATCGTTTCGGCCTCCTATGGGCCTCGTCAGTGAGGTGCAGCCACATTCCTCTAAGCACACTGGGCAAGGAGTCCACGTCTGGTTTCCCCCATCACCCATAGGGAGACTTCCCCAGGGTCATAATAATTTGCATACAAAGAGAGAAGCGCTCTACCAGGAACGAACAACAGCTCAGTGGCTTGTTCTATGGCGATTTACCACCCGGAGGCAGCCTCTTTTAGACCAGTGTGCTTTTCACAGAAGAAAACTTTCCTGAAGTATATCAGTCTGATCCCGCCAAGTAAGGTCAGTCCAGCCCCGAAATACCAGGCAATTCTCCTCTGAACAAGGAACATGACAACCCCAGACGATCGTTTCGGCCTCCTATGGGCCTCGTCAGTGAGGTGCAGCCACATTCCTCTAAGCACACTGGGCAAGGAGTCCACGTCTGGTTTCCCCCATCACCCATAGGGAGACTTCCCCAGGGTCATAATAATTTGCATACAAAGAGAGAAGCGCTCTACCAGGAACGAACAACAGCTCAGTGGCTTGTTCTATGGCGATTTACCACCCGGAGGCAGCCTCTTTTAGACCAGTGTGCTTTTCACAGAAGAAAACTTTCCTGAAGTATATCAGTCTGATCCCGCCAAGTAAGGTCAGTCCAGCCCCGAAATACCAGGCAATTCTCCTCTGAACAAGGAACATGACAACCCCAGACGATCGTTTCGGCCTCCTATGGGCCTCGTCAGTGAGGTGCAGCCACATTCCTCTAAGCACACTGGGCAAGGAGTCCACGTCTGGTTTCCCCCATCACCCATAGGGAGACTTCCCCAGGGTCATAATAATTTGCATACAAAGAGAGAAGCGCTCTACCAGGAACGAACAACAGCTCAGTGGCTTGTTCTATGGCGATTTACCACCCGGAGGCAGCCTCTTTTAGACCAGTGTGCTTTTCACAGAAGAAAACTTTCCTGAAGTATATCAGTCTGATCCCGCCAAGTAAGGTCAGTCCAGCCCCGAAATACCAGGCAATTCTCCTCTGAACAAGGAACATGACAACCCCAGACGATCGTTTCGGCCTCCTATGGGCCTCGTCAGTGAGGTGCAGCCACATTCCTCTAAGCACACTGGGCAAGGAGTCCACGTCTGGTTTCCCCCATCACCCATAGGGAGACTTCCCCAGGGTCATAATAATTTGCATACAAAGAGAGAAGCGCTCTACCAGGAACGAACAACAGCTCAGTGGCTTGTTCTATGGCGATTTACCACCCGGAGGCAGCCTCTTTTAGACCAGTGTGCTTTTCACAGAAGAAAACTTTCCTGAAGTATATCAGTCTGATCCCGCCAAGTAAGGTCAGTCCAGCCCCGAAATACCAGGCAATTCTCCTCTGAACAAGGAACATGACAACCCCAGACGATCGTTTCGGCCTCCTATGGGCCTCGTCAGTGAGGTGCAGCCACATTCCTCTAAGCACACTGGGCAAGGAGTCCACGTCTGGTTTCCCCCATCACCCATAGGGAGACTTCCCCAGGGTCATAATAATTTGCATACAAAGAGAGAAGCGCTCTACCAGGAACGAACAACAGCTCAGTGGCTTGTTCTATGGCGATTTACCACCCGGAGGCAGCCTCTTTTAGACCAGTGTGCTTTTCACAGAAGAAAACTTTCCTGAAGTATATCAGTCTGATCCCGCCAAGTAAGGTCAGTCCAGCCCCGAAATACCAGGCAATTCTCCTCTGAACAAGGAACATGACAACCCCAGACGATCGTTTCGGCCTCCTATGGGCCTCGTCAGTGAGGTGCAGCCACATTCCTCTAAGCACACTGGGCAAGGAGTCCACGTCTGGTTTCCCCCATCACCCATAGGGAGACTTCCCCAGGGTCATAATAATTTGCATACAAAGAGAGAAGCGCTCTACCAGGAACGAACAACAGCTCAGTGGCTTGTTCTATGGCGATTTACCACCCGGAGGCAGCCTCTTTTAGACCAGTGTGCTTTTCACAGAAGAAAACTTTCCTGAAGTATATCAGTCTGATCCCGCCAAGTAAGGTCAGTCCAGCCCCGAAATACCAGGCAATTCTCCTCTGAACAAGGAACATGACAACCCCAGACGATCGTTTCGGCCTCCTATGGGCCTCGTCAGTGAGGTGCAGCCACATTCCTCTAAGCACACTGGGCAAGGAGTCCACGTCTGGTTTCCCCCATCACCCATAGGGAGACTTCCCCAGGGTCATAATAATTTGCATACAAAGAGAGAAGCGCTCTACCAGGAACGAACAACAGCTCAGTGGCTTGTTCTATGGCGATTTACCACCCGGAGGCAGCCTCTTTTAGACCAGTGTGCTTTTCACAGAAGAAAACTTTCCTGAAGTATATCAGTCTGATCCCGCCAAGTAAGGTCAGTCCAGCCCCGAAATACCAGGCAATTCTCCTCTGAACAAGGAACATGACAACCCCAGACGATCGTTTCGGCCTCCTATGGGCCTCGTCAGTGAGGTGCAGCCACATTCCTCTAAGCACACTGGGCAAGGAGTCCACGTCTGGTTTCCCCCATCACCCATAGGGAGACTTCCCCAGGGTCATAATAATTTGCATACAAAGAGAGAAGCGCTCTACCAGGAACGAACAACAGCTCAGTGGCTTGTTCTATGGCGATTTACCACCCGGAGGCAGCCTCTTTTAGACCAGTGTGCTTTTCACAGAAGAAAACTTTCCTGAAGTATATCAGTCTGATCCCGCCAAGTAAGGTCAGTCCAGCCCCGAAATACCAGGCAATTCTCCTCTGAACAAGGAACATGACAACCCCAGACGATCGTTTCGGCCTCCTATGGGCCTCGTCAGTGAGGTGCAGCCACATTCCTCTAAGCACACTGGGCAAGGAGTCCACGTCTGGTTTCCCCCATCACCCATAGGGAGACTTCCCCAGGGTCATAATAATTTGCATACAAAGAGAGAAGCGCTCTACCAGGAACGAACAACAGCTCAGTGGCTTGTTCTATGGCGATTTACCACCCGGAGGCAGCCTCTTTTAGACCAGTGTGCTTTTCACAGAAGAAAACTTTCCTGAAGTATATCAGTCTGATCCCGCCAAGTAAGGTCAGTCCAGCCCCGAAATACCAGGCAATTCTCCTCTGAACAAGGAACATGACAACCCCAGACGATCGTTTCGGCCTCCTATGGGCCTCGTCAGTGAGGTGCAGCCACATTCCTCTAAGCACACTGGGCAAGGAGTCCACGTCTGGTTTCCCCCATCACCCATAGGGAGACTTCCCCAGGGTCATAATAATTTGCATACAAAGAGAGAAGCGCTCTACCAGGAACGAACAACAGCTCAGTGGCTTGTTCTATGGCGATTTACCACCCGGAGGCAGCCTCTTTTAGACCAGTGTGCTTTTCACAGAAGAAAACTTTCCTGAAGTATATCAGTCTGATCCCGCCAAGTAAGGTCAGTCCAGCCCCGAAATACCAGGCAATTCTCCTCTGAACAAGGAACATGACAACCCCAGACGATCGTTTCGGCCTCCTATGGGCCTCGTCAGTGAGGTGCAGCCACATTCCTCTACATTATAAACTGGGTTTCAATTTACAACGGTTTCGATTTACAACCATTCCTTCTGGAACCTAACCCCGGCGTAAACTGAGGGCTACCTGTATATATTTTAAGTAGTCAACCCAAGGTATTGATCTAGGCCCATTTAGGCATATTTCATGACACCATTTTACCACTAAATGCAGATCAAATAAAGAAAAATTGTTAGCTTTTTTACAAACTTATATTTAAGGTTTTATTGTTTTTATCCTATTATAGCAGAATAAATTAATTGTGATTGTTTGTAAGAATTATATATTTTTTTTTATACATATTATTAGTTCTTTTTTATTTTGCCCCTTTGGCGCTCTTTCCTCGAGTAAGGTTGCCCGTTTATTGTAGCTTATCTTTGTTCTTTTGAGTACATTTATTTCAATTGCTCCTTAAATTATTTAACTTTTTTTTTTATAAATCTGTATAATTATTATTCTTCAGGTTATGCACCTTGATACAGCCATTATGGCAAGAAAAATAAATGTTTGAATTTTCCCTAATGACAAACAAAAATATTGCTCTCTTTCACTACCTCGCAACTTAAAAATTGTTGAGATTAAAAACAGTAAATATTACATACAACACTTTTCATAAATATATGAAAACTATGAATATATATGGGCATTTTAAAATGCCATTAGAGATTAATACAGAAATTAGGCATTGCCAGACAAGTTATTGGCATATATTAAAGGCTTGTGAATGATCAAGGGTCAATTTGTTGACACATATGAAAAATTGCAACTTTATTGAAACATATTAACCTTTCATAAATATGGTGATATCATTTGTGAGTTTTTTTTTTTAGTTTTTTTTTATTTTACAACAAACGTATTTTCTTACTCTCACTTTGATAAATTTTGCTCTATATGTATCCAGGATTTGCTTCTGTCTGTGGTTTCTGGTGGTCCTGGTTAGTATTGTGTTGACATATAAGTTGTAGTTCATCTCCTTGTTGTGTGGTGTGTCAGTCAGTGTCTCGTATTGGATTTAGAATGATTTTATGTGTGAATTTATTTCATAGTCTGCATATTCCTTTTTCATAAGATGATTAACCATTATCAATATCAAACATGCACCTTAAATTAGTTAATTGTTTATATTTAACTAGAAAGAGTGTAATGTGTTTAAACAGCAAATATTTAAATTCAGAAGTAGTTCAAGAATGCTTCCCTCTGTAATGCGTTTTATAAATAATTATAATTTGTATCGCGTCATGTTTAAAGTTTTAACACCTTCCGTTCTCATTTTCTCTCCTACAGGTTTTCACTGAAAAACATTTGATGTGAAAATTAGCTATCACATTAGTATTGGCTTTTTAACGTATTTAAATTATAAACAGTGTACTACTTTCTCTTATAACTACGCTCATGAACTTATAGGTTATAACAAACAGACTAATGAACAGAACTTGCGCGCTTTCTAACCAATCAGAAGCCGCACAAATACAACGTGCAGATCACCCAAGAGCCATTTCTTCTGACAGTGGCTCAAGTTCCCGCCCTTATAGCCAAGACCTCTAGAAGGTCTGATTGTGGAACTAAAGTTGAAATATCCTCGCATCTTTATATTATTCGTTTTGGGTACAGTTTAATTTTTTTGATCGTAGCAAAGTAAATATAAATACAATTGTAGGCTGCCTAGTAATGCGCTACATGAATCATAAGGCGCACTCGCACACACCAACCTCAATGTATTAATTTATTTTTGCTAGTATATACGTTTACATTGTCTTTTAGTTAATGTGGTGTACAGTACTTAAATTTCTTAGTTGTGCTTGTATGTTTTTATGTTTAAATGACAGCAATAATTATAGAGTTTAGGAGATGTTTCCCCATATCTAACTATGTAGCAGCTTTTAGTAAAGGCTTTATGCCATTTTTTAAGACATTGTAATGTGAAAATAAAATACTCTAATTTTACACTAGTAAATAGACACTAATGTTAAAATAAATTCATTTTTTTATATATATATTTTTTTTATGTGCATCAAGAAAAAAAAACCACTCTTGCCAAACATGCATGCAAAAGAAATGTTTTAAAAGAACTTAACCCTTTCGTGTCAGGGCTAAAGTGCCTGCATCGGAACAACTGTTCCGATGTAGACAAATTCAAACCACACGATCGCGAGCTTTCAATTATTGGATCGCGTCTAGGGGGCGTCCCTACAACCCTAGGAACGCCCTCCAGACCGCGATCAAATCCTCGTTTTACAACAGTTCAATTTACATCGTTTCAGAATAACAACCTTTTTTTTCCAGTCATGTGACTGCTATTGAAATGCATTGAGAAGCATTGCATTTATTAAAATAGCCAGTAGGTGGAGCTGTCCGCTTGTGTTGCAGCAAAGCCAAGCAAGCTGAAATTAATCAGTTTAACCAGACCTGAGCTACTGAGCAGATTTCAAAGGAACAAGATCTTCCTGTATATAATAAACCAGTCCAGATTGGAATGCATAGAAAGAACAGTTTACAGAAAAATGCAAGTGAAGTCTGTGTAGTGTGATTATTTCATTAGGTTTATAATGCTGTTTAGCAAATGTTTTTGTTCATTTAACTTAGTTTAATTATATATTATGTGTTGTGTGATCAAATCCTGAAAGCACAGAAGGCTTCAGGACAGCCGTTAGCTATGACGTTCTATTCCGTCATAACGGGATTTAAAGCCCAGTCTAATTATGACGGTATAGAACGGCATAACGGCTTTAAAATTTTGATTTGTTTGCAAAATTTGTATTTTTGTGTTCAGGGACACATCTCTTGAAAAGCCTCTTGTGGCCAATTATGGACAGATATAAATGAGTTACTGCATATGTCAAGCAATAATTTTGAAGCATGTAAGAGAGACAGGGGTTTGCCTTCTACGGAACATACTCGGCCTTGTGAAGCTGGCCCCCCTACAATCGGCACAAATAAAAAATCCACTGTTTTTTGTTAGTGTTACGTTTGTGCTGTTTTGTGCCGCAAAAATTAAGATTTGTGCTGCTTTTATTTTTAAGATAGTAGCAATTGTTTTTTTGAGTTATTACAGATGAAATAAAGGTCACCAAAGGTTACCCAGCCCCCCTACAACAGCCAAAACACATGACACCGGCTGGTTGGTTAGTGCTGCGTTTGTGCTGTTTAAATCTCTGTTCTATCTCATTTCATTTTTCAATTTATTAACGATTTAATAAAGGTCACCCAGCCCCCCTACAACAGCCAAAAGACATGAAATGGGCTAGTTGGTTAGTGCTACGTTTGTGCTGGTTTGTTTTTTTAGTTAAGTTTGTTTTTTTGTCAATGAAAATGATGTAACCCACCATCCAATTCACCTCAGCTATGTAAAGTTGGCACTCCATCTTTTTAAAATGTGAATAAAAATATACCATTCATTTGTGCTGTTTCTGCTGATTTGTGCTCAAAATTAATATTAGCGCCAGTTTTGTTTTTCACATATTAAGCATTATATATGATTAAACTCCGCCCACTTTGCATATTATTAAATTTTAAAAACATACATAACATTAGTTTGTGCTGAGATTCTGTTGATTTGTGCTAAAAAAAATTAATGTTTGTGCTGGTTTAGTTTTGGAAATATTGATTATTATATTTGATCAAACTTCGCCCACTTTGCACCCCACATTATAAAATTTTAAAAACAAATATACCATTTGTATGTGCTGCCTTTGTGCTGATTTGTGCAGCAAAATCGAACATTTGTGCCAGTTTCGTTTTTGAAATATTGAGCATTATATATGATTAAACTCCTCCCACTTTGCACCACACATTATTACATTTTAAAAACAAATATACCATTTGTATGTGCAGCATTTGTGCTGATTTGTGCAACAAAAACAAACATTTGTGCCAGTTTCCTTTTTAAAATACTAAGCATTATATATGATCAAACTACGCCCACTTTGCACCACACATTATTACATTTAAAAAAAAAAAAAAAGAATACCATTTGTGCAGAGTTTCTGCTGTTTTGTGCTAAAAAATTAACGTTTGTGCTGGTTTGGTTTTGAAAATATTGAACATTATATTTGATCAAATCCCGCCCAGATTTGTGCTAATTTTATTTTTAAGATAATTACAATAGTTTTTTGCGTTATTACAGATTAAATGAAAGTCACCAAAGGTCATCGAGCCCACCTACAACAGCCAAAATACATGAAACCGGCGGGTTGGTTAGTGCTGCGTTTGTGCTTTTTAAATCTCTGTTCTATCTCATTTAGTTTTTGATTTATTAACGATTTAATAAAGGTCACCCAGCCTCCCTACAACAGCCAAAACACATGAAACTGGGCTGGTTGGTTAGTGCTGTGTTTGTGCAGGTTTGTGCAGTTAAAACTTTTTTATTTGTGCTGCTTTGGTTTTTTAGTTATAACAGTTTGTTTTTTTGTCAGCGAAAATGAGGTAACCCGCAATCCAATTTGCCTTAGCTGTGTAAAGATGGCACTCCAGGGGCAAGATTACATATGCGGCGTTGGGCGCAAAACCCGGTGTCAACAATTTTTAGTCGGATCTAATGATCACATATGCGGCACCGCATACAAATTACGCACGTATATTTCACACTTTGCCCGCAGTTTTTACTCCCATAAACTAACATAGAACCGGCGTTGCAAGTCTGTATCACCTATTCAGTGCAAGTACTTACGCAGCGAGAATGGAGACATTTTACTCCATTTTAACCTTGCCACACATAGGCAGGCGCAGCAAGCCTTGCGCTGAGTATTAAAGTACTCTCTGGAAACCTTAACAAACACCTAAAGCATGTGCAATATCCACCCCTAATACGCCATCCCCCACAACAATAACTAATAACTGTATAAACCCCTAATCCGCCAACCCCCCAGATCGCAAAGTACCTAATAAAGTTAACTCCTAATTCGCCACCCCCACACAAGGCAAAGTACCTAATAAAGTTATTAACCCTTTATTCGCCAACCCCCCACTTTGCAAAGTACCTAATTAACCTATTAACACCTAAACCGCCAACCCCCACAACGCAAACTAGCTAATTAACCTATTATCGCCAAAACCGCCACAACGCAAAGTATTAAACTAATAACTAAGCCCCCTACCCTAACACCCCCTAAGTTAACAACCAATTACAGTACACTAACATAAAATAAACATTATAAAATAATAAACATTTACAAAAAAAACCCAGAAAAAAACTAAATTACTTTAAAAACTTTAACATTACTGAAACATTACTGAAAAAAACTTAACCTTACTAAAAATAACAAAAAATAACAGTACACTTAAAAATAACTAAAATTACAAAAAATAAAAAAGCTAGGATTACAAAAAATAACTAACTAAATTATCCAAAATAAAAAGTTATTCCTATTCTAGCAACCCCAAAATAAAAACACCCCTAAGCTAAGAATAAACTACCAATAGCGCTTAGAAGGGCCTTTTGTAGGGCATTGCCCTAAAGCAATCGGCTTTTTTTCTAAAAAAAACCCCACCAAAGTCCCCCCTATCAATACAACCCCTTACCCACACATTTCCCCCCAAAATAAAAAATAAAAAAAAACCTAATCTACCCACTAAACCCCAAATAAGTACTCACCATCCCTGAAGTCCGGACCTCCATCTTCTTCCAGGCAGAGAAAAGTCTTCATCCAGGCGGCGAAGGTCTTCTTCCAGCGCGGGGCCATCTTCATCCCGGTGGGGCGGATCGGCGGCGCAGACATATGACTCGGAGGATCCTCTTCATGCGATTATCCACTGCACACTGAAGATTGAATACGAGGAACTCCTTTTACTTTGGGGTACCTTGCATTCCTATTGGCTGAAAATGTCAAATCAGCCCACAGTATGAGAGCTGCTTAAAAATAAGCCAATAGGAATGCAAGGTAACCCAATAAAAAAAAAGAAAACGTACATTTGTGCCAGTTTTGTTTTGGAAATATTTATTATTATATTTGATCAGACACCGCCCACTTTGCACCCCACATTATAAAATGTTAAAAACAAATGTAACATTTGCTTGTGCTGTGTTTGTACGTTAGTGCCACATTTGTGCTGTTTAAATCTCAGTTATGTCTTTTTGTTGTTGTTTTCAAGTTATTAAAGGGACAGTATACACCAATTTTCATTTAACTGCAGGTAATAGACACTACTATAAAGAATATGATGCACAGATACTGATATAAAAATCCAGTATAAAACCTTTTAAAATCTTACTTAGAAGCTCCCAGTTTAGCACTGATAAAAAGGTTAGGCTGAGACACCTGCTGAAATGGTCTGGAAAGCAAAAAGAGCAGACACCCTCCCCTGCATATTAAAAGACTGTTTACACATATATAATGCTCAATATTTCCAAAACCAAACCGGCACAAAGTTTTTTTTTTTTTTTTTTTTTTAGCACAAATCGGCAGAATCTCAGCACAAACTGTTATATTTGTTTTTAAAATGTAATAATGTGTGCTGCAAAGTGGGCGGAGTTTGATCAATAATAATGCTTAATATTTCCAAAACCAAATTGGCACAAACATAGTTTTTTTGCAGCACAAATGCAGCACAAACAAATGGTATTTGTTTTTAAAATGTATTAATGTGTGGTGAAAAGTGGGCGGAGTTTGATCATATATAATGCTGAATATTTAAAAAACTTATATAGCACAAATGTTTATTTTTTGCTGCACAAATCAGCACAAAGGTAGCACATACAAATGGTATATTTGTTTTTAAAATGTTATAATGTGGGGTGCAAAGTGGGTGGAGTTTGATCATATATAATACTCAGTATTTAAAAAAGAAATTGGCACAAATGTTTGTTTTTGCTGCACAAATCAGCACAAATGCAGCACATACAAATGGTATATATATATATTTTTTTAATTTTATAATGCGGGGTGCAAAGTGGGCGGAGTTTGAACAAATATTTCAAGAACAAAACTGGCACAAATGTTCGATTTTGCTGCACAAACCCAAACCAGCACAAACGTTAATTTTTTTTTAGTAAAAAAAAAAAACGAATCTCAGCATGAACAAATGTTACGTTTGTTTTTAAAATGTAATAATGTGGAGTGCAAAGTGGATGGCGTTTGATCATATATAATGGTTATATGTCCAAAACGAAACTGCCACTAATGTTAATTTTTTAGCACAAATCTGCAGAAACACAGCACAAATGAATGGTATATTTTCACATTTTAAAAACATGGAGTGCCAACTTTATACAGCTGAGGCGAGTTGGATGGCGGGTTACATAATTTTCATTGACAAAAAATCAAACTGTTATAACTAAAAAACCAAAGCAGCACAGATAAACATTTTAACAGCACAAACATAGCACTAACCAACCAGCCCGTTTCATGTCTTTTGGCTGTTGTAGGGGGGCTGGGTGACCTTTGGTGACCTTTATTAATTTGTTAATAAATCAAAAACGAAATGAGAGAGAACAGAGATTTAAACAGCGCAAACGCAGCCCTAACCAACCAGCCGGTTTCATGTGTTTTGGCTGCTGTAGGGAGGCTGGGTGACCTTTTTTGTGACCTTTATTAAATCGCTAATAAGTAAAAAATGAAACAAGATAGAATGGAGATTTAAATGGTGCAAACCAACACAAACGCAGCACTAACTAACCAGCCCGGTTTCATGTCTTTTGGCTGTTGTAGGGGGGCTGGGTGACCTTTGGTGACCTTTATTTAATCTGTAATAACCCAAAAAACAATTGCTACTATCTTAAAAATAAAAGCAGCAAAAATCTTAATTTTTGCGGCACAAAACAGCACAATTGTAGCACTAATGAAAAACAGTGGATTTTTTTTATTTGTGCCGATTGTAGGGGGGCCAGCTTCACACAGCCAACATACTCCAGTTTCTCAGATTTTCATATTTAAAGGGACAGTAAACTTTCATGATTGTGATACAGAGTGCTTTTAAACAACTTTCTAATGTACAACTATTCTTAAATTTCAATCACTCTCTTGGTGTCCTTTGTTGAAGAGCATACTTAGGCAGGCTCAGGAGCAGCAATGCACTACTGATAGCTAGCTGGTGATTAGTGTCTACATATATAAATCCTCTTTTCATTGACTTACCTGTTGTGTTCAACTAGCTACCAGTAGTGTGCTGCTGCGTCTAGGTTTACTCTTCAACAAAGGATACCAAAGGTATGAATTCAATTATGAGATTTCATCCTTTTAAACAGATATTTTACTATATGTTAAACTACTTCAAAAGGCTTAAGGGGACAGTCTACTCCAGAATTTTTATTGTTTAAAAAGATAGATAATACTTTATTACCCATTTCTCAGTTTTGCATAACCAACAGTTATATTAATATACTTTTTACCTCTTTGATTACCTTGTATCTAAGCCTTTGTAGACTGCCCTCTTATTTCTGTTATTTTGACACACTTGCATTTTAGCCAATCAGTGCCCTCTCATAAGTAACTCTATGGGAGTGAGCACTATGCTATCTATATGGCACACATGAACTAGCACTGTCTAGCTGTGAAAAATGTCAAAATACACTGAGATAAGAGGCGGCCTTTGAGAGCAAGATAAAAGTAAATTGTAAAGTTGTTTAAAATTGCATGCCCTATCTGAATCATGAAAGTTAAATTTTGACTTGACTGTCCCTTTAACCCCTTAAGGACCACAGCACTTTTCCATTTTCTGTCCGTTTGGGACCAAGGCTATTTTTACATTTCTGCTGTGTTTGTGTTTAGCTGTAATTTTCCTCTTACTCACTTACTGTACCCACACATATTATATACAGTTTTTCTCGCCATTAAATGGACTTTCTAAAGATACAATTATTTTCATCATATCTTATAATTTACTATTTAAAAAAAAATGGAAAAAAACACACTTTTTCTAACTTTGACCCCCAAAATCTGTTACACATCTACAACCACCAAAAAACACCCATTCTAAATAGTTTAAAAATTTTGTCCTGAGTTTAGAAATACCCAATGTTTACATGTTCTTTGCTTTTTTTTTCAAGTTATAGGGCAATAAATACAAGTAGCACTTTGCTATTTCCAAACCACTTTTTTTCAAAATTAGCGATAGTTACGTTGGAACACTGATATCTGTCAGGAATCCCTGAATATCCCTTGACATGTATATATTTTTTTTTAGAAGACAACCCAAAGTATTGATCTAGGCCCATTTTGGTATATTTAATGCCACCATTTCACCGCCAAATGCAATCAAATAAAAAAAATCGTTCACTTTTTCACAATTTTTTTCCACAAACTTTAGGTTTCTCACTGAAATTATTTACAAACAGCTTGTGCAATTATGGCACAAATGGTTGTAAATGCTTCTCTGGGATCCACTTTGTTCAGAAATAGCAGACTTATATGGCTTTGGCGTTGCTTTTTGTTAATTAGAAGGCTGCTAAATGCCTCTGCACACCACACATGTATTATGCCCAGCAGTGAAGGGGTTAATTAGGGATCTTGTAAGGTTAATTTTAGCTTTTGTGTAGTAGACAATCCAAAGTGTTGATCTCGGCCCATTTTGGTATATTTCATGCCACCATTTCACCGCCAAATGCGATCAAATAAAAAAAAATGTAAAATTGTTCACAATTTTTGGTTTCTCACTGAAATTATTTACAAACAGCTTGTTCAATTATGGCACAAATGGTTGTAAAAGCTTCTCTGGGATCTACTTTGTTCATAGCAGACATATATGGCTTTGGCGTTGCTTTTTGGTAATTATTAGGCCGCTAAATGCTGCTGCGCATCACACGTGTATTATGTCTAGCAGTGAAGGGGTTAATTATGTAGCTTGTAGGGAGCTTGCAGCGTTAATTTTAGTTATAGTGTAGAGATCAGCATCCCACCCCCTGATCCCTCCCAAACAGCTCTCTTCCCTCCCCCACCCCACAATTGTCCCTGCCATCTTAAGTACTGGCAGAAAGTCTTCCAGTACTAAAATATTATTATTATTATTATTATTTTTTTAAAAACCCAAACATAATTCTGCTGTGTAGGATCCCCTCATAGCCCCCAACCTCCCAGATCTCCCCCCCCAAACAGCTCTTTAACTCTTCCCCTCTCTTATTGTGCGCCATCTTGGGTACTGGCAGCTGTCTGCCAGTACCCAGTTTACAATAAAACATGGTATTTAGGGGGCGGAGCGAGCAGCCGAGCATGATGGCCGCATTCTAGTGAAGCTCTGAATGCGGGCCGGGTATTATCACCTCTAAGAACGACTCAGTGCCTTAATGACAAGCCCTAAACTACTTCTAGCTAAAGCTAACTCCTGATGGCCACTTTGGTAAAAGCTAGCAACTAAACCCCTTACAGGGCGCGCCATCAGAGCGGATATTCAGATTTGCGGCCTCCACCGCGCCTGTCATTTCTGCAACCCTGACTACGACATTACAACCTACGACCAGGGATTAAGCAGACACAAGAATCTTAGGCAGACACCGTACAAGAGGCTCGCAAAACAGTTTGCTCGCCAGCACATGGCACCAGGAACATCTGTCGCTACAACTTAGGAAATCCCCAGAGGTCAGACCACGCCGTGAGGCCCGCGGTAAGATATAAACGCACAACTTCTGACGCCACATAATAGCAAGCAGACAACACGCTCACACTTGAAAGAACTTCATTTATATCATAGCCTACAAATTCTAACCTGGCTTACAGACTGCATCCATGCACGAGACTTTACAATTCTATATAAAGTGCTGTTAAACGCGCACCCCTAAGGTAACCAATTACCGGAAGCGCTTCCTCACTGTACTGCTCTAAGCTCCGCTACACAGGGAATTTTCCTACAGATGATAAGTGTACTTCACATGTCCTGATTCACCACAAAAAAAGATTGTACACTTTAATTATGCTGGGTATTAGAGCACCCTGAAAGATGCACTTCTCACTCATACTACCTAATCATCCTGGTATGTAAAGCACAACCCACCGCTGTGGGTACATCTTCTGAAGTATCAGTGCCTTTAAGGCTCCTCAGGAAGCCATTATAACGACACCCCTGTTGACATATTCTGATCTGCCCTCCTCAACAACAGCAGCAAAACAGAAACTTGGGAAAATAATACCTTGGTCATAGCTTTAACAGCACACATTGATTGCAAAGGTTACAAAGAAAAAGACACATAAGTCTGAGACATATATTTCTACATCTGTGTCTCCAGACAACACACTCCTCACGCACGTACCCCCGTCCCTTTTCCCGCCATACTATTGTGTGGTGGGTCATACCCCACTCTCCCTTTTCCGCGATCATCCTGTGAGGGTAAAACTCCCTAGGGGGTGCAGTGTGCTGAGATACCGCAAATCAAACCCTGCAGTTTAATACCATTTCCAGGCAATATGTCACAGAGAAAAAACACTCGCCAAGATAAGCCGCAAAAGCTTCCACAAAATAACCAGCCTGCAGTACACAATTTTTTCAAACATACGGACTCACTATCCACGACTAAAGTGACAGATCCCCTGCTGGCCAATATGGAAGAGGATCAAGACAGCTGCTCATCTATAACCACTGAAGCCGTAACTGCTAATACAGCCCAAGAGGATGACACTCCAATTACATATAAAGCCATTGTAACCTTAATTGAGCAGGTTAAGACATGCATCAAAGACGAATGTGCTGACCTGAAAAAAGAGATCAGTGACCTGGGCCACAGGGTGGACACCTTAGAAGAGCACGAATTCGTAGTGGCTCAGAAGCTAGCACATCTCTCAACAAATCAAGCTCAACAAGATCAACACATCACAGAGCTCGAAGATAAAATTGATGATTTAGAAAATTGCACTAGAAGGGGAAACCTCCGCTTCAGAGGGATACCAGAATCGGTGGAAAACAGTGAAATCCGTGAATACCTTCAAGCCTTATTCGCAGAAATATTAGGGAACAATCTTCCTGACAACCCTGATATCCCACTAAATAGGGCTCACCGGGCATTACGACCAAAGCCCCCAGATGATCTCCCTCCAAGAGACATTGTAGTTCATTTCCAAAACTACAACCAAAAGGAGGAAATATACAATGCCGCTAGGAAGAAACAAGCCATACATTTCCAAGACAATCGAATACAAGTATATCAGGATTTATCACTCAGGACACTACAGAAAAGACGGGATTTCCAACCTCTAACATCACACCTCCGCTCACTCCATATCCCCTATAGATGGGGATTTCCCACCTCAGTAATAGTGATGAAAAATGGGAAGAAAATAGAATGCTCTTCACCATTAGACATTCACAGATTCTGTACCATTATGAAAATCTCTTTACCGGATATAACAAATCTACAACTCCCACAAAGACAACAGAGTGGCATAACCAGCCCCAAATCTCAACGGAGACCAGGTCAAGACACCAATTCCAGACAGAATAAAAGGAGACAGGTTACTCCTACCAGCTCTGAAAACATGGACTCAGACTCTATCAGATGAGTAAATGTATTGTTCTTTCTCACTTGATTTTCTTCTTCCCACTAGACTCTGAACATTATTACTAGGATGCCCATTTTGCATAGATTCATATGTTACTACTTTATTTGTGAAGTCTCTACTTTCATCAAGTTAGGTTTTTACTAAATCAAGTTCTGTTTTGTTATGCACTGAGTTTAAAAGGTTGTATATGACATGTTTTCCTACATTTTCTTGTTAGAGCCGATGTTACTTTTGAGTATTCTTGCCAGTCCACAAAACGACTTCTCAATACGGCTGCCTACTAGACCATACTAACCGACCTGACTATCCCTTACCTTAGAGCACCAAGACAGGACCTGCACATATGCCCTCATAGAGGATTCCTAAGTTTTTACTGATTCAAGTTCTTTTTTTAGTATGCTCTAAGTTTGAAATGTTATTTATAATATGATTACCTGCATTTTTTTTTTCTTTTATTGTTGTAAAGTTGGTGTTCTATTTATGTACTCATACTAGGCCACAAAATAACTTTTCTCCATAGCCATCTGATAGACCACACTAACCGACCTAACTATCTCATACCTGAGGACCCCAAGACAAGACTCCCACACACGCTCTCACAGATGAATTCCCTACTATATTTTACAACCTCCCTTTCTCACAACCTAGATCACTAACGGAATTCAATGGTACTTAGACGCACTGACCTATCGGGAGATCTTGATAGCCTGACTCTTGACTAACCCCTACGACCTGCATAATATGTATAAAACTCAGCATCTCTGGGAAATTGTTTTCTTCAGCTGACTACACAAAAGGCCCACATAGCACTCTTTAATAACCCCAGAACACTCTTAGATAACACTTAAGGCAGCTGATTATATTCTTAGGACTAGACCAAATCCCGAGAGCCACCTATCCGTTACTACTGGGCTAATTTTACACCCAATTAGAATACACACGCACGGACTTATTTCGCTTCAATACCCGGCCTGTAATAATAGCCCCTTGACAACCTGATATTTGTACCTTTTTCTTTTTTTGTCTCTCTACTTATCAGTTCCAAATCAAAATTGTATATTAATGTTATTTGAATTAATATTGCTAAAAAATATTGCAAACTGTTCTACTACTCTTCTCAAGTCATAATTGTTCTTCTCCACTCCCCATCCTAACTGACAACCTCTAAACAACACCTTCGCTCTTCCCTGTCCCTTCTTTACATTTCCAGCAAAAACCTTTCCACTCCCCTCCCAGCGTCCCATCTGGTCTTGCGGTAACTGTCGGATAGCTAGTACACGTCTTCGGACAATATGATGGCACCCAGAACACACCACAATGAGGAAACCTTACTCATAGCCACACAAAACGTTAAGGGCTTTCTCTCAGCGGAAAAGCGCTCTATCGCATTCCATGATTTCTATAAACGAAAAATTGACATCATTATGACTCAGGAAACACACTTCAAAAAAAATCGTGAGCCTATTCTATCTAAGAGATATTATGACCAACACTATTGTAGCTCAAGTACACATAGAAAAAATGGGGTCAGCATCTCGTTCAGACGTAATTTCCCTTTTGAATTATTACAGAAATCCACCGACAACGAGGGCAGAATCCTAATCTTAGTTGGCCTATGCTACGGTGCCCCACTTACCCTGGTAAACACCTATGCTCCAAATAGACCCACTCCAAGCTTTTTTAAAACCCTGGCCAACAAAATTCTAGATCATGCTAAAGGCCCCGTCATTGTTGGCGGAGATCTCAATTTTCCCATGAATCCAACACTAGATACGTCTAGTGGGAAATCATACCTCCGTAATAATACTCTTAACTCCAACTGCGCAGCCCTGCGAGCGATTAACTTATTCGATACATGGAGAATAGTACACACTAACAAGCATGACTACACTTTTTTCTCACACCCCCAACACTCATATTCCAGATTAGATTATATTTTATGTGATCAAGCCCTACTCTCTGCTCTGGTACACTCGAAAATTTCCCATACCTCATGGTCTGACCATAGTATGGTCACCACAGAATTTAAATGGGCCAATAAACCCCGCACTACATTCAACTGGAGACTCAATGACCACATACTGACCAACCAGGAAACAGTTGATGATATTAAGAAACACTCAGACAAATTTTTTAGCCTAAATAAGCCTGAAGACACGTCGCCCGCTAACAACTGGGAGACCTACAAATGTTTTATTAGAGGGGTTATAATAAAGCACACTGCCACGCAACGTAAGATTCACACGACTCAATTCACCTCCCTGACTAAGGATCTGACTGCTTGTGAAGCTAGACTTAAAAAAGACCCATCTTCTACCACTGAATTAGCCAAGCTAACTGAAGCCAGGGAAGCCTTAAACAAATTTCTGATACAAAAAGCCCATATGAGGGCATTGACCACTAAATCTAAATTTTTTGTAGAAAGCAACAAAGCAGGCCGCCTCTTAGCTAGGTCCCTTAAAAAACAAAGATTGTCCAATTTCATTAGAGAGATCCGACGCCCTTCTGGTGGGTTTGCCCATAAAAATGAAGAAATTATCAACTCATTTGTTTCTTACTATACAAAATTATATAATCTGGTGGACATCTCCCCACAGGACAAGGCAAAGAGATTAGAAGCATATCTAGCCAATGTCTCCACACCCTCACTCACAGAAGATGACAAACAACTCTTAGACTCCCCCATCACCCTACAAGACATCAATCTAGTTATAAAAGCCCTGCCAAATGGCAAATCCCCTGGCCCAGATGGCCTCTCGACTAAATTCTATCAACTTTTACAACAACACATAAACCCCCAACTTCTATTACTATATAATGATATAGACCACGGCACTGTCTTCCCTAGCTCCCTTTTAGAAGCAGTAATCACAGTTATCCCCAAACCAGGCAAACCTACTGACATGGTTAGCAATTATAGACCGATCTCACTTATAAACATTGATATGAAAATATTTGCAAAAATCCTGGCCAACCGCATGAATATGATACTACCCAACATAATCCACCCTGACCAGGTGGGTTTCATTAGGGGAAGAGAGGCAAAAGACAACACCACCAGACTGCTCCACTCTTTGCAACAAGCCCATCTCAATAACTCACCTCTTGCTTTACTCTCAACAGACGCGGAGAAGGCGTTTGACAGGGTGGACTGGCAATTTATGTGGTCCGCCCTGTCAAAATTTGGCTTTTCCAAACTTTTCATTTCCAGAATACAGGCCCTTTATCACAGCCCGAGCGCAAAGATTAAGGTTAACAACCATCTATCCCATCCTTTTTCCATATCCAACGGAACACGTCAAGGGTGCCCACTCTCACCTCTACTATTTGCTATCACAGTCGAAATATTGGCAATACAAATTAGACATTGTCAACGTATTCATGGCCTAAATTTCGGAGATATTACCCAAAAATGCCTCTTGTTTGCGGACGACGTGATCTTTACTCTACGGTCCCCAAACACCTCTGTGCCTGCCCTCATACAAATCTTAGAAGAGTATAAGCTAGTCTCTAACTTCTCCATTAACATGGAGAAATCGGGATTAATACCGATAAACCTAACTCCCCAAGAAACGCTGACTATATCACGACACACAAAATTTGTACTATCGGATAAACTTAAATACTTAGGTTTGACAATCTCCAAAGACATACGCGCACTCTTCCCAGATAACTATACCAATCTCCAAGAGAAAATTAAGACCTCGCTAGAGAGCTGGCATAGACAGGGACACTTGTCCTGGATAGGACGAATTAACACGGTAAAGATGGCGATAGTCCCCAGATATTTATACCTATTCCAAACCCTACCTATGCCCATACCAAGGTCCTTCCTCCTAACGCAACAAAAAATGATTAACTCTTTCATTTGGTCATATAAACGCCCGAGAATAGCACAACATACTATGTACCTGAGTAAGGAAGATGGAGGCCTTGGTGTCCCCAACCTTACTAACTATTACAAAGCCACACATTTAACCAGAATTGTGGCATGGAATCATGCCAATCCCTCGAAACTGTGGACCCAAATGGAAAGTTACCTAGTACAGGTTGACCACATGAGAGACCTACCTTGGATCCCCAAGGAATCCAGACCGCATACTATACAAAAAAACGACTATATTAAAACCACACTAGAGGTGTGGGACGACGTACTCGCCCATACAAAAGGAGTTTCCACCAAGATATCTCCCTTAACACCCTTCCTACACTACCAACTCTTTCTCAAACATAATCTTTTCACCCATTCCCCAGCCAATAAGATCCATAAGCACCTACCAATCTACTTAATGACCAACGCTTCAGGTGTTAAAGACAGAATAACGCTTAATGAAGAGCTAGGTCCCCCTTTTCACTGTTGGTACTCCTACCTACAGATTAGACATGCAATCAGTCATAGCACGCACAAAGAACTGATACTTCAACCCCGAACCACATTCGAGCAGCTATGCATCAATCCCAATATACACAGAGCACATCTTTCCATAACTTACAAAATCCTCAGGGGTTCCTTCCCTGGGACCAGACCTACATATCTATCTAAATGGTCAGACGAGTTCCAAATTGAAATAGATACAGAGGACTGGAGGAGATGCTTCCGACATACGCACTCTGCTTCCCTATCAGTGACTATAGCTGAATTAAACTACAAAATATTAGCCCGGTGGTATCTAACCCCTCAGCGCCTGAGGATCATATATCCTGCCGCCTCCTCCACCTGTTGGAGGAGATGCGGAGAAGAAGGTACCCTTACCCATATATGGTGGTCGTGCCCCTTCTTAAACACTTTCTGGAATCAAATAGAACGGCACATTACTAAGATCCTGGGCATTACTATCAAACTTACCCCATCAATCATACTTCTCAACCTCACCCCTGACCTTACCTGTGCCTACCGCAAAAAATTACTACTTCTAATGCTCTCCTGTGCTAAACGGTTAATTCCACGAAAATGGAAGACGTGTGAGATACCCACTATCGCCCAATGGAAACACGAAGTAAAACACATTCTCACGTTAGAAAAGATGCATTACTGTTTTATGGGTAAACTTGACATGATATCTAATATCCAATTCATATGGGAACAGGGATCCCTCGACCACACTGAAATCGCTAATCCGACACCATCTATATGATGCTGTCATCTCTGAACTCCCCCTACTTAATGAAGCAACAGGGACTTAAGTGCGCTCTGTTGCACTTTTAATGCGCTGGACCGGATGGGACGCTATTTTCTATTTCCTATCCCCTATTTTATATTTCATATTCCATATTTCGCAATCCACACTACACCTTCCATACCTTCCCCCCCTAACCCTCAATCCTTCCCCCCCTAACCAAACTGAACCCCCCTATATTTCCCTTTGATATATTGTGACTTACTTTCAATTCTTAATTTCTCAACCTTAATAAATATTGAAAATAATAATGAAAATTTGGTAACTAAATACAGATGACTGCCTGTATAGTGAATTGCTGTGATGCTATTGCTGGACAAATGAAAATGTAACACTGCTTCTTTTTTTTCATTGTACCAATTTTCAATAAAAATCATTTAAACAAAAAAAAAAAACATGGTATTTATTTATATAAATTAAAACATTTCTGTAGTGTAGCTGCCCCCCCTCAATATCCAAGCCCCCACCCCTCCCAGATCCCTCAGGCAAAAATTCCCACCCTCTACAGTCCTTTCCCCCATCGTATTGGAAAAAATGATTGTTTCATAGTGTAGCGTTCCCACCTGCTCCTGTGCACGCGTGGGTGGCCCCGATTGCGATCCCGCCCCCTCTGACTTAAAGCCTACCATCGATGGCAGCCCACCCACCGCCCGCATCGGCTCCCACCCACCAACGATCACGGCCATCGATGGCCGATGCAGAGAGGGCCACACAGTGTCTCTCTCTGCATCTGGTGGCTAAGAAATGTTATTGCAGGATGCCTCTATATCGATGCATCACTGCAATAACATTAAAGCGGCTGGAAGCAATCAGGATCGCTTCCACCGCTTGGAAACGCAAACGATGTACAGGATACGTCCTTGGTCGTTAAGGACATTTTTTTGTAGGACGTACCCTGTACGTCATTGGTCCTTAAGGGGTTAAATGTAGGTATAACTGCCCTCTTGGAACACTCATTCTGCACATTCAAAACATTAAAAAACTATTACGGGGGGCGTGACTTAGCAGCTGCCATATTCAGACGCAAAATGCAGGAGCTCCGGGCCTCTTAAAAAGAATATGCTGTTTATTTGATCACCAACTAGAGGACCGGAATTTCTTCTTGCAGAATTGTGAGCCTGAAGCACAGCTGGACTGATTGATATCCAATATATGGAGTTTGTTTATGCAGAATCATAGTCTAGGGCGTCTGGACGGGCACAGCAACGGCCTTTATTTTTCATCAGAATATCCCCCCCCCCAGTCTGTTGGGTAAAGCAGACATATCCCGTTACCAATACTAGGGAGTACAGGTTTTTGCAGATATGGATGTGACATCGCCTAAAGTGCTACAAGCCCTTTTGGTTGCTCTAGAGCAGAAAATAGACGCTAATTTCGCCCACCTAATACATCTTGTAAAAGCCCGCCCTCAAAAGAAGCAGGACACTAATTTGTTAATGGCGACTGCAACCCAGTCCCACAGAGGGCTCCAAACATAAAGTTGCAGGAAGCTGGCTTATGGCACCACAACAGCTTGGACTTACCTACCTATATTATCTCCAGGATCGGGAGCGGAATCAAGGGAAAGCAGGAACTAGTGCGGATGGGTGCGGCCGACCATCCGATGTACTATGCAATGTTACCCGATGTTCTGGTGATGACTGGAGACCTGCATTTTCATGTGGGCCATTTACTATCAGGGACCGATGTGATCCTGAACCTTCATACCTACCTGCAATTTTCAACCCCGGTGCCTCAGTTGCAATCTGAGGAGTCCATCTGCTTACACTCGCTCATCTTGTCCTCCATTTGGAGCTCAAACTGCATGGGTGATAAGATCAGCAACATCAGAAGGGGGATCGGATAACTTTGTCCTGGTACAGATAGATTCATTATGCTTGACAGATCCCCACAAGATATTGATGACTTCCTAATTATGAGACTGGGTGAGCATCCACAACTGGCTCAGATGGAGATATCTTTTATTTAGAAAAAGTGTTATAGGAAATTGCATTATTTAGGATTTTGTTTTATATAACCTTGGCCATGCTGGCTGCTTGGCTGTATAGCTCTCAATTTATTAATGACGACTCTCTAGTCTGAGGTGTAGTTGAGGGCCCTAACAGTTATTTTCAATCATTCTGTCCAACATGGGTTTGGTATTTATGTACCCATTCAGACAAGATTAGCAAACGCTATACAAATAAGGTATGTCTCATAAGTTCTCTATATAATGGGTCCACATATTCAGGGGATTCATGTAAGAGCTATTACAGCCCACACTAATTGTGTAATTAATTTTTACTTAAATAAGTGAGCGTACATATGGAATTTTATTTAATCTTATCCCCTGTTGCTACAAGTTTCATGAGCCCTGCCTTGCACAGAGCGGGAGCTACTGAAGGGGGTCATCTCTTTAAATCACCTAAAATGTCTTAAGCTAGTACCTACCTTCTAGTTCAATTTTGTTATGTTATTTACATGGGATATTATTCATTCACCCAATATGGTGAATTTCTTTTGCGGTATTAATCCGCCACCTTCCACCATCTTCCTAATAGGCAGTTTATTACATGATAATAAAGTATTGTACCTACCATATTATTTGCCACTATTCTAAATATTCCAGTTTAAATTATCTTTCTAATAGGCAGTCTATTCCTGTAAAGAGGTACATCAGTAATTCTGAAAATATACAAAAACTTTAAGGTGTCAAACTGGCTCATAACTCTTGCATTAGTAATGACTATTGTAGCACTCATATATGTTATGATATATTACATATGTTTATCTATTTTCTGAAAAGTTCCCTTGAAATTTAGGTGAAATATCTCTGAGGTGTATTGTATGTAGAGGAGTGTTGTTGTTTTTTTTTGTTTTCTCTTATTTCTGTCATAGAGTTGATGCGCCTGTTGTACTGACATATATTTCTCTTGCAAGGTGTATCCAGTCCACGGATTCATCCTTTACTTGTGGGATATTCTCATTCCCTACAGGAAGTAGCAAAGAGAGCACACAGCAAAGCTGTCCATATAGCTCCCCCTCTAGCTCCACCCCCCAGTCATTCTCTTTGCTGGCTCTAAGCACTAGGGTCTCTCTCGGGAGTGTTAAGTGAATGTGGTGTTAGAATTTTAGTTTTATTATCTTCAATCAAAAGTTTGTTATTTTAAATGGTACCGGTTTGTACTATTTACTCTCTAGCAGAAAAGTGATGAAGATTTCTGCTGAGAGGAAAATGATTTTAGCATGTTGTAACTAAAATCCACTGCTGTTCCCACAAAGGACTGAGGAGTACCAGAAAACTTCAGTTGGGGGGAACAGTTTGCAGGGTGATCTGCAATAAGGTATGTTCAGTCATTTATTTCTAGACAAGACTGAGATAATGCTAGAAGAGACTGACAATATCCCCATGAGGGGAGGGTAAGCTATGTTCACAGACTTAGTAAGGAATTGAATGCTTACATAATAGAGCTAATATACTGGTTGACACTTATTCAGGGCAATCGATTGTTTGGCTAAGGAAAAATCGTTTTGCAAGACACTTTGAAAGCCCTTTTGGGTTCTTTCTGGGGTTATTACCACATGGCTGTTTTTTAGTCACTTAGGAGTGATTTACTAGGCCTCACAGCTCCGGAGTAGAGTGGGAGGGGCCTAATTTCGCACCTCAGATGCGCACTTAGAATTGCAGATAAGCTCATGCTGTTTCACATGGAGGGTCCTGCTGATGTTTGAGGGCCTAAAAGAAGCTATATTCCCCCAAATCTGATCCCTATGGGCAGGTAGGGCCACAGCAAGGCTGTGGCAAGGTGCTGTAGTGATTTAACTGGGTGTTGGCTTTAGGCTGCTCCGGTTTGGGCATTAAGGGGTTAATCGTTTTGAAACTTGTGGTGCAATCTTATTAAGGCTTTAGCTACATACTGTGAAAATCTCAGAAATTGATGCATTTTTCACTGTTTTGTAAAATTGTGTGCTCTTTTTATCTCTTAAAGGCACAGTAACATTTTTTCAAATTTTTTTTTTTATTTGATTAAAGTGATTTCCAAGCCTGTTTGTGTATTCTACTAGTCTGTTAAACATGTCTGACACTAAGGAAAATCCTTGTTCAATGTGTTTAGAAGCCATGGTGGAACCCCCTCTCAGAATGTGTCCCATTTGTACTGATATGTCTATACACTTTAAAGATCATATTGTTGCACTTAAGAATGTGGCCCAAGATGATTCTCAGACTGAAGGTAACAAGGATAGCCCGTCTGCCTCTCCCCAAGTGTCACAACCAGTTACGCCCGTGCAAGCGACGCCTAGTACCTCTAGTGCGTCTAACCCTTTTACATTACAAGACTTAGCGACAGTCATGGATAATTCTCTTACAGCCTTCTTATCTAAACTGCCCGTGTTACCTGCAAAGCGTGATAGCTCCGTTTTAAGAACAGATTATGAGCATTCTGACGCTTTGGTAGTCGTATCCGATATACCCTCACAACGCTCTGAAGTGGGAGTGAGGGATTTGATGTCTGAGGGAGAAGTCTCTGATTCAGGAAGAGTTCCTCCTCAGACAGATTCAGATACATTGGCTTTTAAATTTAAACTAGAACACCTCCGTGTTTTACTTAGGGAGGTATTAGCTACTCTGGATGACTGTGACCCTTTGGTGATCCCAGAGAAATTGTGTAAAATGGACCTAGAGGTCCCTGTTTACACGGATGCGTTTCCGGTCCCTAAGAGGATTGCGGATATCGTTACTAGGTAGTGGGATAGGCCAGGTGTCCCTTTTGTCCCCCCTCCTGTTTTTAAGAAAATGTTCCCCATATCTGACTCCATGCGGGACTCGTGGCAGACGGTCCCTAAGGTGGAGGGGGCTGTTTCTACACTAGCTAAACGCACAACCATACCAATTGAAGACAGTTGTGCTTTTAAAGACCCTATGGATAAAAAATTAGAGGGTTTACTTAAGAAAATTTTTGTTCAACAAGGTTTTCTTCTCCAACCTATTGCCTGCATTATTCCTGTAACTACTGCAGCTGCTTTCTGGTTTGAGGCGCTGGAAGACTCGCTCCAGACGGAGACCTCATATGAGGAAATTATGGATAGAATTAAGGCTCTAAAGCTAGCTAATTCTTTTATCACTGACGCCGCTTTCCAAATAGCTAAGTTAGCGGCGAAAAATTCAGGTTTCGCCATTTTGGCTCGCAGGGCGCTATGGCTTAAGTCCTGGTTGGCCGATGTGTCATCTAAATCCAAGCTTTTGAACATTCCTTTCAAAGGGAAGACCCTATTCGGGCCTGAATTGAAAGAGATTATTTCAGATATCACCGGGGGAAAAGGCCATGCTCTCCCTCAGGGCAAAGCCTTTAAAACAAAGAACAAGGCAAATTTTCGTTCCTTTCGCAATTTCAGGAACGGCCCCGATTCATCCTCTCCGGCTGCAAAGCAAGAGGGTAACGCTTCACAGCCCAAGGCAAACTGGAAACCTTACCAGGGCTGGAATAAGGGTAAACAGGCCAAAAAAACTGCAGCTGCAGACAGCATGAAGGGATAGCCCCCGATCCAGGACCGGATCTAGTAGGGGGCAGACTCTCTCTCTTCGCTCAGGCCTGGGCAAGAGATGTACACGATCCTTGGGCATTAGAGATTGTAGCCCAGGGATACCTTCTAGAATTCAAGGACTCTCCTCTAAGGGGAAGGTTCCACATTTCTCGTCTGTCTACAGATCAGACAAAGAAAGAAGCGTTTTTACGCTGTGTAGAAGATCTACATCCAATGGGAGTGATCCACCCAGTTCCAATTGCAGAACAAGGACTGGGGTTTTACTCAAACCTGTTTGTGGTTCCCAAAAAAGAAGGAACTTTCAGAACGATCCTGGATCTCAAAATTCTAGACAAATTCCTCAGAGTCCCATCATTCAAGATGGAGACCATTCGGACAATCTTACCAATGATCCAGGAGGGTCAATATATGACTACCGTGGATCTAAAGGATGCATATCTGCACATTCCTATCCACAAAGATCATCACCAGTTTCTCAGGTTCGCCTTTCTGGACGAGCATTTTCAGTTTGTGGCTCTTCCTTTCGGGTTTGCCACTGCTCCCAGAATTTTCACAAAGGTGCTAGGGTCCCTCCTGGCGGTTCTAAGACCTCGGGGCATAGCAGTGGCGCCTTACCTAGACGACATCTTAATTCAGGCGTCGACTTTCCAAAGAACCAAGTCTCACACGGAGATTGTATTGGCCTTTCTGAGGTCTCACGGGTGGAAGGTGAACATCAAAAAAGAGTTCTCTCTCCTCCCTCACAAGAGTTCCATTCCTAGGAACCCTGATAGACTCGGTAGAAATGAAAATATTTCTGACAGAGGTCAGAAAGCTAAAACTCTTAACTACTTGCCGAGCTCTTTATTCCATTCCTCGGCCATCTGTGGCTCAGTGCATGGAGACAATCAGACTAATGGTTGCGGCAATGGACATAGTCCCTTTTGCTCGGATACACCTCAGACGACTGCAAATATGCATGCTCAAACAGTGGAATGGGGATTATGCAGATTTGTCTCCTCAAATTCAGTTGGACCAGGAGACCAGAGATTCTCTTCTCTGGTGGTTGTCTCAGGATCACCTGTCTCAAGGAATATGTTTCCGCAGGCCAGAGTGGATCATTGTAACGACCAACGCCAGTCTGTTAGGCTGGGGTGCGGTCTGGGACTCCCTGAAAGCTCAGGGCTTATGGTCTTGGGAAGAAACTCTTCTCCCGATAAACATTCTGGAACTGAGGGCGATATTCAACGCTCTTCAGGCATGGCCTCAACTAGCGGCGGCCAAATTCATCAGATTTCAGTTGGACAACATCACGACTG